>NC_079218.1:34209584-34287361 GCF_029633865.1 Lampris incognitus
CTGCTAGCTACACAGATCAAACCTAGGATGGGTTAATTTGTAGTAAATGAATTTCTCCAAGCGGATTAATAAAGGAAACATAATTAAACAAAACACGCTCAAGATTTTCATTGGGCGTGATGAAGAAGGACAGGATTAGGGACGACTATATTAGAGGGACAGCCCAGGTTGGACGGTTTGGAAACAAAGCAAGAGAGGCAAGATTGAGATGGCTTGGACATGTGTGGAGGAGAGATGCTGGGTATATTGGGAGAAGGGTGCTGAATATGGAGCTGCCAGGGAAGAGGAAAAGAGGAAGGCCAAAGAGGAGGTTTATGGATGTGGTGAGGGAGGACATGCAGGTGGCCGGTGTGACAGAGGAAGATGCAGAAGACAGGAAGAGATGGAAATGGATGATCCGCTGTGGTGACCCCTAACGGGAGCAGCTGCAAGTAGTAGTAGTAATTAAAAAATACACTGACTTTGTCTCTCTCCCTTTCTCCCTCCGCTAAACAGTAAATGTGAGACTGTTGTAATGATGGTAGCACTGCTAGTTCAGGTGTGTGCATGCAGATGCACGTATGTGTGTGTGTGTGTGTGTGTGTGGTTTCACATTCACTCTGTTTCTTTGTTTCTTTTTTTATTCTCTCTCTCTTTCACTCCTGTTATGCTCATGTCTCTCTCCCCTTTCCTCATTAAGAATCAGGAACACTTTGTCATTTCACCTCATGTACTTGTGCACATGAAATGAAACGAAATGCCGTGTCCCCCAGCCCACAGCAACGCAACAGCAACACAACATAAAGACAAAGACACATCCCAAAAACTACAGGAACACAGGGGCAGCACTGATGTTCTGAGTAGAGGGACCAAACTGTTCAGCTGGGGGAAGCATGTAGGTTCATGCGAGAGTCCGCCATGTTGAAGCTTCTTTGGGCATTGCACTGAATCCCCACCATCTTCCCGGGGCCACGCTGTGTGGCTGATCTGCACCCCCAACCTCCTTGGTAGAGGAGGGAAAGGCACACGGAAATGCTCACAGGGCTTAATCAGGTCTCACATTATTACCCAATCATTAACCGAACTCCACCTTTTTTTTTCCCCATTCCTTTTGTCGATACGCCCTTTCCTGTCTCAGTGTTGTGCTTGGTGTTATGTCAGGTTATTAGCCCAAAGTATTCTGAGACCTGCACTCCAGAGACAACAGAACCTCAGATGTAGTCCAAAGACTGGGTGACCATCATTGTATAGAAACCAGACTGTCATTGAACAAGAATTTTTCCCTAAAGGCAATTTATCAACAAGCTGTTGTCCTGGCATGCTGCGCTATGGGACAATGAAAGGCATGTGACAACAGAAGTTGGTCTCCGTCTAATCTCTCCATCTAATCTGGATAAGTGTTGGTTAACTGTGAGGTGACATTTCTATTTTCCCATAACAGCAGTCATTAACCTCACCGGCTTTAATTTTTCAAGGTTTTCCTCCTTTTTCACTTCCTACAGCTTCGCATCGCATTGTTCAAGTGTGAAGGTCCCTGTTACGATAACGTGCCTATGCTGCCGCCTTGTGGGTCATTCCGGTGTTGCAAAGGTATTTCCAAAAATTGAGGTCTTGTGGAACGAATGACCTGAATAGGTAAGAAAAAAGTAGGTCAGGGTCTTCCGGTGTGTGTGTGTGTGTGTGTGTGTGTGTGTGCGTGCGTGCGAGCAAGCGAGTGAGAGAGAGAGAAAAGACAGAAAGAAAGAAAGAAAGAAAGAAAGAAAGAAAGAAAGAAAGAAAGAAAGAAAGAAAGAAAGAAAGAAAGAAAGAAAAAGAAATATGATGTGCAAGGCCAGGTAAGAATTTGATGTTTATGCTCTCTCTCTCTCTCTCTCTCTCTCTCTCTCTCTCTCTCTCTCTCTCTCTCTCTCTCTCTCTCTCTCTCTCACACACACACACACACTTTTCTTTACAATTTTAGCACTGTAGCACTCTCCCTTACTTCACGCTGTCTTTTCAGAGGATGAATAATGGAGACAGCAAAGTTTTAAAGAGGAGCCTGAGAAACCCATTAGGAGAAAGCGGAGTCGGGCCAACTGCTGTCCATAATTCAGTCAGTCAGCATTCACACTCAAAAACTGTGCTGTGTGAGAGTTGAGAAAGCAAGTGAGCGAGCGAGTGTATGTGTCGTGTCTGTATGTGTCTGTGTGTCTGTGTCAGGATATTTGTGCGTACATGCACATCTTCCTACTTGTTTGGGCTGATCTGTGGTATATTCTGCAGCTGTGATGACCCCATACTCCCTCGTGGGGGGATCATTAAAAATTCAACTGAACAAGTCACATCTGAAACACTCATACTCTGCCATCTTTGATTTGTTTGGAGATGTTGGATGTAAATGGCATCTAAAAGACAGCCCAGTCCTAAACCCTTCATTCAAAAAGCATAATTCATCTACTGTCTCTCTTCATGGCCCCATTGTGCACTCGCGTTGAGCTCCCATTTACAAAATTGTGGTCTGAATAAAAAAGTAAGAAGAAGAAGAAAATGCACTTTTATTCACCACATGGTAATGGGATTTTGTTTATTTTCACTTATCTCTGTGTGAAACAACCACAAGGCTCATGAATGCACACCAAAGCCATGGGAATTCACCTCTCACAGAGGTCAAAGCAATGGGTGGCTTCCAGCGTAGTGCCTCTAGAAGAGTCTCTTGGGTCCAGCGCCATGCTCAAGGGCACTTTGACAGTGATGGTTAGCCCCACAGATGTGTGCTCAGAATAAGCAAGCGTTACTCGGGGCCATACAAGAAAACCTTGTAAGAGAGTGGCACAGTCAAGTGTCTTTCTGCTTGAACGTCGGCACTAATGGAAACAGCGTTGTGATGCTTATTTGGGGCACCAATGGGTATTATCCTGTAGTGATGAACGATGTTTAGTAAAGTATTAATTAGCTAAAAAATTACCAGCATAACTTTGATCTGTCTGTGAGAAAACCAGCTTGGATGCTTTGAAGGCTGAGCGCGGATGGTTCATTGTACTTGTTAAAGTGACTTTTCTTGGAAATGAAATCATCCTCCAAGTGAAATCTACAAATGTTTGTATTGTGTTGCTCACCTCTATAGGAATGTATCAGCGCTCAGTCAGACAGTCAGTCTGGCTTCCTACCCCGATCTTACCATCTCCAGTTACATCATACCGTCTCTCTCACTCACTCACTTCACTCACTCACTCACTCACTCACTCACTCACTCACTCACTCACTCACTCTCTCTCTCACTCACTCACTTACTCACTCTCTCTCTCTCACACACACCCACCCACACACACACACACACACGCACACCCACACACACACACACACAATTTTCATTCACTTCAGTAATTACTTCCATTTCTCTCTCTCTCTCTCTCTCTCTCTCTCTCTCTCTCTCTCTCTCTCTCTCTCTCTCTCTTTCTTACTTTCTTTCTTTCCATCTCTCTTTCTATTTTATGTGGTAAATTTAGCTCTGACGTTGGCCTGAAGAAATGGATCCTCTGACGTTGATTGTGTGTGTGTGGATTGGGGGGGCGGAGGGGTTGACGAAGCACAAACACACAAATGCACTCTCACACACACTCATTTTCTCTCTCTCTCTCTCTCTTACACACACACACACACACACACACACACACACACACACACACACACACACACACACACACACACACACACACACATATATACAGACACTCATTCACTTACGCATTCAGAGAACAGCCAGCAGTACAAGGACATAGCCACACTTCTCCCGGGAGTATAAAACAGGGAGTCTGGCACGCGAGCAGCCAGACACAGCACATCCAGAGACGAGTAAGTTTCCACCAAACTCCACTCAGACCAAGGAACAGAGGAGGACATGCTGGCTCATTTGGGGCACTGCCACATCACTTTATCACAGGTAGGCAACTGAGTGACCCACAGATACTTTGTCTCTCTCTCTCTCTCTCTCTCTCTCTCTCTCTCTCTCTCTCTCTCTCTCTCTCTCTCTCTCTCTCTCTCTCTCTCTCTCTCTCTCTCTCTCTCTCTCTCTCTCTCTCTCTCTCTCTCTCTCTCAAGTAATTGAAGTACTTTACCCGGTTCATGAATAACAGACGTCCCCTTTGAGAAGCAGAGCAGCAAAAGAAAAAGGTTTTGTTTGGCTGCTGTTTTGGGCAGCATTAGCAAGACACTCTCTTCATTCAACTTCATGCTTCTTGATATCAAAGTTTCTGTGTGTGTGTGTGTGTGTGTGTGTGTGTGTGTGTGTGTGTGTGTGTGTGTGTGTGTCTTTGCATCTGAAGCTTAAGGAGAGACAAATCTAACCAATGAGTGCTACCTGCCGTAGACAATTAAAAAAAAAACCTCATCATAGATTAGAACAGGAGAAAGCAAGTCATGTATCAATTAAATATCGTTCATTCTGATCTTTAAAGCTAAATGTTGTTCATATTTTTGCACAAAACGTTTTACAATATGGATTATAGAGAGTCAACACATTTCAAAGTGAGTTGACTCCATTCCTGGACTCTTAGTTTATTACGCTCTTGCCTCACCAGCAGAATGTTTTCTGTTGTTCTACTACTTCCTCAATGGCTCAGTTGAGTTGTGGTGTCGCTCAAGGCTTAGTTCTTGGCCCCCTTCTGCTTTCTATACCCATGCTGCATATTTTACAGATAACTTTACATACATCCCTTCACATATTCAAATGATTTATGCATTTACACCAGACTATTGCCACCATTCATTGTTTTTCTTCATTAATTGCCTGGTTGTATCTGTTTTATCTGTTGTTTGTTTATTGTAGTGCACTTCAAGCACTTTGAATCATATTTTAAGTATGATAGGTGCTATATAATTATTCTTTCATTTTTATTGTTGTTGTTGCTGTTCAAAGCTCCAGTTTAACTGACATTCAATGTGATATTGGTAACCAGACTGTGGTTGAGTAATCTGAATCCCCATTGAAAATGTAGGAGGTGTCACTGTGTCTGCATCTTTCCCACTGCCATGCAAAAAAACCCCCAAAACAAAACATGATTGACTTTTAGTTATTGGGGTTTTATCCTCTGTTGGTAAAATATCTGTAGTATTTATTGGTGGTCACAATAACCACTTTTTCTTCAGGTCAGCTACCTGCCCTCCTCTCCACTCTGTGTCTGCTATGGCGAAGACCCAGTAGAGGAAACAATAGCATGAGCCGCCACCAAAGTGTTAATGATGGGCATATTTGTGGATTAGTTTTTGTTCTGAATGTATGAGCAATTGAAAAAGGACATGTGTTTACATGTGAATCAACTTAATGGTAGCTTTCCAAGGACAGTTAAGTCAAGTCAAGTCTATTTATATAGCACATTTAAAACAACCACAGTTGAACCAAAGTGCTACACAGGCTTAAAGTACAATATAAAATAAGATAATTGACACATATGAATATTAAAATATGTAAAGAAAACATAATAAAATAAAGAATATAAACAATAAAACAAGAGTAAAAGTATATTTGCATGATAAAATCATGGTGTAAAGCTCAACTTGAATTGAATGCCAGCGAGAAGAGGTAGGTCTTTAACAACGATTTAAAAGTCTCTATGGTCTGAGCAGATCTTATGTGTACTGGTAGATTGTTTCAGAGATCAGGGGCAGCCACTGCAAAGGCTCTATCGCCCCTATTCTTAAGCCTGGATCTCAGAACATGTAAGAGCATCTGGGTGCTCTGACTGGTGTATGATGATGTATTAGCTCCGATAAATAAGGTGGTGCCAGCCCATTTAAAGACTTAAAAAAAGTAATAAAATCTTAAACTGGATCCTAAAACAGAGAGGAAGCCAATGAAGGGGGGCCAGTACAGGTGTTATGTGATCACGTTGTTTCTTTCCAGTCAAAAGGCGAGCAGCTGCATTTTGTACAAGTTGAAGACGACGAAGCGACAACTGAGCTACGCCAACATACAATGAATTACAATAATCCAAACGAGAGGAAAAAATGCATGAATTACCCTTTCAAGATCATTTGGAGGGAGATAGGCCTTTACTTTTCCAAGAAGTTGTAATTGAAAAAAAACTTGTTTTGATGACTGCGCTTATTTGTTTATCAAAGTTAAAAGAGCTGTCAAAAATCACACCAAGATTCCTAACAGAAGAACGACTGCAGGAAGCTTAAGGACAAGAGCACTATCATAACCTTCCAAAAGATCAGGTTGTCCATATACAATTATTTCAGTCTTATTTTGATTTGGTTTCAGTAAGTTTAACTCCATCCATGTTTTGACATCCTTTAAGCAACTCAAAGCCTGTATAGAATCTCTGCTGTTTGTTTTTATCATCAGGAAAACAATGAAAAGACATATTATGTTTTTTAAGAATGGACCCCAAGGGCAGCATATATAATGAGAAGAGAATGGGGCCCAAAATGGAGCCTTGAGGGACCCCACAGTTAAGTGGGGCCGTGGCTGAAGAGAATTGGTCTATATGGACAGAAAAGCTTCTATTTGACAGATAAGACTTGAACCATTCTAGGGCAGTACCTTTAATGCCCACACACAGCTCAAGACATGATAAAAGAATATTATGGTCAACCGTGTCGAAGGCAGCAGTCAGGTCCAAAAGCACCAGAACAGCAGAATATAGCATATCTAATAAGTTTAGAATATCTAAAATCCATTTGATTATGTAGAGATTATTTTCATGTCCATCCATCCTGTAATTCACTCAGCAGACTAGCAGCTACAATGCAATACAAGTCATGGGTGATGATTCTCATTCATTTCAAATTCCTTTCCACGCCCAGCCAACATAAGGCTGCACGAATTTCACGAAGTGAATTCAAGTGTTTTTTGTTCGTTTGTTTGCTTGTTTGTTTTTTAAAGTCAAAGAAATGAAGGTAGAATCATACACAACATAACAGCTCAGATTATTAAAGGAGGTTACAATGGTTATGTACAGAAATATAATGCAAGACAATCTGCTGCATGATGTCAGGGACAACAGGCCCTACACATTTCAACCTGGACTCCCACATTTTTAAAAAAAATGGTCTGTTTTCTGGCAGCATGGTGGCGCAGTGGTTAGC
The DNA here is from genome assembly GCF_029633865.1 of Lampris incognitus. Classification (NCBI taxonomy): domain Eukaryota; kingdom Metazoa; phylum Chordata; class Actinopteri; order Lampriformes; family Lampridae; genus Lampris; species Lampris incognitus. The sequence goes on from NC_079218.1 coordinate 34,216,632, forward strand.
GCAGTTACCTCAGAGCAAGAAGGTCCTGGGTTCGAGCCCCAGGGTAGTCCAACCTTTGGGGTTGTCCTGGGTCATCCTCTGTGTGGAGTTTGAATGTTGTCGCCGTGTCTGCATGGGCTTCCTCCGAGTGCTCTGGTTTCCTCCCACAGTACAAAGACATGTACGTCAGGTGAATCAGCCATACTAAATTGTCCCTAGGTGTGAATGTGTGTGTGTATGTCAGCCCTGTGATGGCCTGGTGGCCTGTCCAGGGTGTCTCCGTGCCTGCTGCCCAGTGACTACTGGGATAGGCTCCAGCATCCTCACGACCCTGAGAGCCACATAAGCGGTTTGGATAACGGATGGATAAATGGATGGATGGATGAATGTAATATAGTACATAAATATTGAATTAATGAATGACTGACTAAATGAACAGTCGGTACTTTATCATAAAACCACTGCAATAAACTATTCTACAGTGCAGCACAAATAACACTACAGTATAATCTCATATATACCTGCTAATGCAGCCCAAAGATCAAAAACATTGGGTCCATATCCCGCGCTAAACCAAACATGTCTATTCCAAAAACACAAGTATGCCACAAACAGCAAAGCGTATGCATTACCAAAGATAACATGAGTTAGAGAACCAATATCTGCTTTACCTTTCAGCAACATGAGAGCCAGATCACTGTGTATGGTTAGGGGGATATATGGGCATCCTAAACTGTTTTGCGTCATTACAATTAAAATACCTTCTCATTCCTCATCATCAACTGTGATGGATAGCTTTCATGTATAATGTGCACTTTTAAGCTAACATAGCCTCATGAAAAGACTGACAGGTATCTTCCCACCTATCTGTAATAAAATTTTCTCAATGGGAGATATTTCAGAGATGTCAGTTAACATTGTGCTCTGCATTATTATATAAGGCCGTATCTGTAGATAACAAAAAGATTGACAGGTGGATTGGTGCAGCATCAGCAGGAATGTCGACGTTGTACTGGACCGTAGTAGTGAAGAGGGAGCTGAGCCAGAAGTCAAAGCCCTCAATTTACCAGTCAATCTTCATTCCAACCCTCACCTATGGTTATGAGCTTTGGATAGTGACCGAAAGGGTGAGATCATGAACACAAGTGGCTGAAATGAGTTTACTCCATAGGGTGTCTGGGCTCAGCCTTAGAGATAGGGTGAGGAGCTTGGACATCCGGAGGAAGCTCGGAGTAGAGCCTCTGCTCCTTCACGTTGAAAGGAGCCAGTTAAGGTGGTTCAGGCATCTGATTAGGATGCCTCCTGTGTGCCTTCCTTTGGAGGTTTGCTGGGCACGTCCAACTGGGAGGAGACCCCGGGGTAGACACAGAACTTGCTGGAGGGACTACATGTTTGGTCTGGCCTGGGAATACCTTGGGATCCCCCAGGAGGAGCTGGAGGGCATTGCTGGGCAGAGGGATGTCTGGAGTGCCCTACATAGCTTGCTGTCACCATGACCCGACCCCGGAGAAGCGGCTGATGATGTGATGAGATGAGATGAGATGAGATGAGACAAGATAAGATGTCATCAAGGAACACCTCGTTCAGTCTGCTATTTCCTGTATTTCCCTGTTGTCTATAACAGGCTGGAAATCAGTCAACATATCTGCTTCCTGTAAGATCTGAGGTAGTCAACTGAAAATGAGTGTTTAAACATATCAAGCAATGGGTCTGCTAACAAATCACAGCATGGTTTTGAGAAGTTGCTACAGACCCCTTCAGGCCTCGGGGCCTTTCCGCTCTGCAGACATCTGATACGTTCAATATTTGCTCTCAAGAAATCGAGGCATTAAGATCAGATTGATTATCTCTGTCCTTTAATGTTTATTTGATATGTTGAAGTGAGCTTCTGTGAATGTTGTGGGGACTACGAAGTAGTTGTATATCCATGCGCATCTGAGTTTTCAGGTTTTGTTTTGCATTTGTTTGAAGAAATCTGAAGAAATCTGGAAATATTACGTTTTCACTTGTTCTGTCAGTCTGTCAGTTCTGTCTATCTATCTATCTATCTATCTATCTATCTATCTATCTTGATAGATTGATCTGTCTCTGTCTGACGAACAGTTCAATATATACTCCAACATATTCCCGGACTTTGTCACCAAGTAGAAGTTTGACGTCAGTAACACTGCGAGGTCTGTCCAGAGTTCATGCGAACCAGTCTGGCACCAACATTTTATATCCAGTAATACAAAATCCAGTTCCTAGGAAAGAGAAGTCAGTACATATGGTAGGCCTAGCATTACTCCTGCAGCTTTCCTTTCCAATCCCTCTATTTTACGCTCATCCCTCTTTTTCCCTGATCCTCCCTTCCTTTCTTTCTTTCTTTGTTTTCAGCAGTATTCATTTCATGTCTGTCTCGGTCTCTCTTTCACTCTCTGTTCCTTTGGTTCTCCCTCCCTCTGTTTCTCTCGCCCTCCTCTAATTACTTTCTTCTTTTTTGTTCCTCTGGTGTGATTTCGGGACATGCTGGTTAGCATTGCTAAGCTAACTGTTTAGTCTCTACAGCGTTTTGCCCTCCTCCAGCTGTGTACCAATGCTGACTCTCTCCATTCATTCACTATTTCACTTCCACTGACAGGACAGCTCGTGTGCCAGCTACTGATACACAGGAATCTTTTCCACTGGGTTGGAAAGATTAAGAAAATAGTTGGCTGGGAAAGAGACTGGATTTTGTGGATTTTGGGAAGCAAACAGTCCAAGGGAAAGACAAAAAGGCAGACAGTGCTGGATGGATGCGGGTGCCAGATTCCAAAAGTGGAAAGATTTGAAGTAGCTGGTCATCGGAGGTTTGTTTGAGAGACAAACTATTTCACCGACAAGCAGGATGGATAGTGTTATAAAATGCATGCTTGTGTGTGTGGGGGTGGCTCTAGGCCTATGGGGTTGAGAGGTATATCATATGTTAATGTATTAAAGATACTTTCAAGAATGAGACAACTCACTACCAGTAATTTCATCAGTCTGCAGATCACACGTTGTTCGTTCTAGTGTTGGGACCAGCTATGGTTCCAGGTGAAAATGACATCACTGACATCTGGATGCTATTTCTCAAAAAAGAATCTAAACGATGTTCAGTCCCAAAAACAAGTCTGGTCATGATGCAGTTCATCTTGGCCTCAGACCGGATCTGATTCCCAGTCTGGCCTCATCACTCCATCTACAAACCAGAGCGCCATAAAAGGTAAAGGGGAGGGTGAGAGAAAATGAGACGGTGGGAGATAAGGAGCGGGGGAGTAGGGAGACAAACCAATGGAGAGAATGAAAGAGGAAGGAGGATAGATCAAGAGCAAATGAGTGAGGGAGAGAGAGGGAGGAGGAGAGGGGGCAGAAGAACAGAGAGGGAGAATGAGGGAGAGAGCTATTTGTTTGTAATCAAAAGGGGAAATGGCGGGTGGGGCTGCCCTCTGCTTCACGTCCCCTCTCGACCTAAAAACTGACTGTCGCCCTGCTGTCTCAGTCACAGGCAGAGTATCGCCCTGCAGACACGCCGTCACAGCCGAACACATGCCACAGGATGTCGGAGGGAGATGTCACCGTGCTGCCACTCGGACAAAACATGCCAGACCTCTCCCTGCAGGAATGGCAGTCCATTACCAGACTCTACTGCAAGAACGGAGGACACCATCTGACCATCCGCCCGGATGGGGCCGTGATTGGCAGTAGGCAGGACAACGACCCCTATGGTGAGAGAACCGTGCTTTTCACTTTGAGGGGAGATAGGCTGTTTGTTGTATATGCGGAACTCCCTGTGTTGTTTTATATTCCGTATGCTGGATACCAGAATAAACAGGAAAATTGTGAGAACGTTGGACACAGGCACTTGATTGTTGGTTGTGTGTACGGACATGAAAGCTAAAAAGGGAAAATAACAAAGCCAAGGTCGTTTAGTCATAGAGAATCTATACCAGATTTTGACATTACCTACAGGAATATGAAATGAAATCATGAATTAAATGAATGAATTAAAATAAACACTATTGCCATGAATGGTTTGTTGCTATAGCGTGTTTGAACAAAAGTTCACAAAATTCAACTTTTAGTTAATCACTCAGGGAGGTAAAAACGTCTGATCATGACATTTCCCCACTAGTATGAAATTGTTATGAGTGTCCTTGAGCAAGTCATTCAAATCCAGCTGTTTCAGTGCCAAACCTTTGTTATACTGGGCAGGCGACAAGCATGTGTGTGTGTGTGAGATTGTTTGAGCATTTGTGATCCTAAATACTGCTGTCTGTGCAATAATGTAGTTGTTCAGTTTAGTTAAATGTAGTCAGTTGAGTTCAGTTACCAGAAACAGTGCATAGACCCTAGAAACATGGTGTTTAAATTGAGATGGGCCTTTCATGAATTCTTAGCTTTTATTTTGTTTCATTCTTGTTGCCGTGTCTTCTGTCATATCTTTTCCTATGGCTGCAACTTTCATTGGTTTCTTATTCCCTCCATTTCACTGATACCATATTCTAAGTGTATCATTATTATTATAGATATTATTAGTAGCAGTAGTGGTAATATAGTTGTGTGTTTGTGTTGTAGATCTTCTGAGGTTGAAGGCAGTGAGTCCAGGAGTGGTTGTCATAAAGGGTGAGGAGTCAGGGAGATACCTGGCCATGGACAACAATGGACACCTTTATGGATCGGTGAGTTAAACACCATGAAGGGTTGTCTGTCCATCCATCCGTCTGCCTGTTTCTGTCTGTCATCCATTCATCTGTCCGTCCATCCATCCGTTTCTCTGTCTGTCTGTCTACCCGTCCGTCCATCTGTTTCTGTGTGTGTGTGTGTCTGTCTGTCCATCCATCCATCTGTCTGTCTGTCATCCATCCGTCTGTCCATTTGTCTGTCCATCCAGCCGCCTGTTTTTCTGTCATCCATTCATTTGTCTGTCCATTTGTTTCTCTCTGTCTGTCTGTCTGTCATCCATCCATCTGTCTGTCTGTCTGTCCATCTGTACGTCCATCCATCTGTCTGTCTGTCATTCATCCGTCAGTCCATCTGTCTGTCCATCCATCTGTCCGTCTGTCTGTCATCCATCCATTTGTCTCTGTCTGTCTGTCCGTCTGCCAGTCTGTCCATCCGTCTATCTGTTTCTCTGTCTGTCTGTCTGTCTGTCTGTCTGTCTGTCTGTCTGTCTGTCTGTCTGTCTGTCAGGCCATCCATCCATCCGTCTGTCTGTCCATCTGTCTGTTTGTCCAGCCATCCATCCATCCATCCATCTGTCTGTCCGTCCGTCTGTCTGTCTGTCATCGATCCGTGTGTGCGTGTGTGTGTGTGTGTGTGTGTGTGTGTGTGTGTGTGTGTGTGTTGTGTGTGCGTGTGCATTGAGTGTGTGCAGCATCAACAGCATCCATAAAAAAAAAAAAAGAAATACAAACACATATCATGTTGAATTTTTTCCCCTGCTGGTGTTTTTCAACCAGTGGTCCTTTTCCACAAAACTGTTGAACAATAGCAAGCTACCTCATATCCTAAGAGCAAAGGTTTTTCTTTTTCTAGATACATTTTTTCGGTAACCAATAAATCAAGTCTCTCATGGAAGCATATAAATGAAGAGCTGAGCAAGTCAAGCTGTCGGGGCATGACCGATGTGTCACATCCATTTTCCAGAGTAACTGTTGATATGTGTGTACATCATCCTGCACACTCATCAGATAAATATGTGAGAACACAAATGAATAAGAATACACATCTTTAATTAAATATTTTCATTTCGTCTCTTCCCCATCTTTACTTTTTTCCCCCTGATCTGTTCTGTCCTGTCCTCTTCTCGTTTTCAGCAAGGGTTGAATGATGAGTGTTACTTCCTGGAAAAGTACGAGGAAAACAACTATAACACGTATCGCTCTCAGAAGTACAGCTGGTACATCGGTCTGAACAGGAGGGGCCATCCCAAAGTGGGACTGAAGACCCACCAGGGTCAGAAGGCCATCTATTTCTTGCCCAGGCCTATGAGCAATCTGTGAAGCAACCGGACACCACAGACCACAGCAGACGACTCTAACCCTCGGCGGACTTTTACATGCATTTAGCATTTTTATTCAGGATCAGCACGTAGTCCCCTTTTTTAAACCGCTGTTGTATATACAGTAAATGTCGTATTCTCTCAGCAACAAGCCATGAAAACTCATATCCGGAATTTTGCCCGCATTTGGTGAACAGGTTTTACCGTAATAGTTAGAATATTCTGTTTGTGAATGCAGGTATGTATTTATGATCACCATATACATACGGATATAATCAACTTATTCTAAACGTTTAAATGTAACTGTGAAAAAATGAGCATCCACAATATTTTGTGTATCTAAACACACCATCACTGAGAAAAGGCAGATGTGTTTTCTACCAGTGTATGTCGTTGATGTTCAGCAGTGTGAAATATCATTGGTAGATCAATGGGACAGATCACTGTTTAGCAGTTTAATGACTTGTCTGGCCCATCACGTCTAAACCAGTGAGGTAGTAGTAAAATCAAAAAAGAGCAAACTATCTGGCATCACTCTGGCCTCTAAATATGACCCTATGGCTACAGACATGTCTTTATGGACTGAACATCTGTCCAAGTCTCTCCCCATTTGGTTTGTTATTGTTGCTGTATTCGGCTCTCTATTTTGGAGTATCAGACCATGAATTAGCTCCTTCCTTGATGCTCCCAAAACCCCTTTATGAGCATTCAAGTTCGCCGAGTTAAACAGAGGAGAAGCAGACCATCGTCAGACCGAAAAGGCCCCTGTGTCTCTCTGGTGTGTCTCCAAAAATAGCATTGGACAAAGCAAGGAACATCAAGGCTTTGATAGCATAAGGGGAATGCGCTGATCAACTTTCTCAAGAGAGTGTTAACATAGCTGATGCCCAATATGCACCAGCAACTGGCTAGCTACTTAACACTCTATTATATCTCTACAGCTATACTGTGTGAATGTGAGATTTCTAATTGCCTTGCTAGTTACTAGCCAATGTGCAGCCAAAGCATTCAATATAGGCAAAACCTACCTCCTCTAAAACTGACATACCTGTATATTCCAGTCTTTTTTCTCTCTCTTTCCATGTCTATAAATAATGGGACATGGATCTTTTCAGTAGGTTGTGTTTTCAACGATATTCTCTGCTCACTCTCTGAGTGGCGTGTAGACACCGCTGTTTGGCTGGAGGAAGATGGAGTCAGGCTGTATTTTTGATTTGATTCAAATCCCTTTCCACGGTTATGGGCGCCATCTACTACAGTGTTCCCTCAAACAGATCTCTGGCCCCACACAGGCCAAATGCTATCACAGAGTACCAAGTAAGGCCCAAGACAAGACCGTCGAGATTATTTACAAGTTCAATTTTCATTTCTCAGGCAAGAAAGTTTGTAAATATGAGGAATTTGAGTTGGTGGGACTCTAGACATATACATCACATGGGGCATAATCGTGAAACACTGAAGTAGAAAAGAACTGAGTGAAGGTGGTTCAAATCCCCGTGTTATTTCCGGCTTGGTTGGGCATCCATGCAGATACAATTGGCCATGTCTGCAGATGGGAAGCCAGATGTGGGTGTGTCCTGGTCGCTGAACTAGCGCCTCCGCTGGTCAGTCGGGGCGACTGTTTGGGAGGAAGGGGGAACAGTGTGATCCTCGCACGTGCTACGTCCCCCTGGCGAAACTCCTCACTGTCAGGTGAAAAGAAGTGGCTGGCGACTCCACGTGTATCGGAGGAGACATGTGGTAGTTTGCAGCCCTCCCCGGATCAGCAGAGGGGGTGGAGCAGTGACCGGGACAGCTCAGAAAAGTGGGGTAATTGGCTGGATACAACTGAGGGGAAAAAGGGGGAAAAGTCCAAAAAAGAAAAAAAGAAAGAAAGAAAATAACTGAGTGTATCTCAGAACAGGACAGTATCCACATACTAAGACCTCCATCACGGTACCTTAAAATTATTTAAGGTTTACCTAAATATTTTGAATAGAAGGATAATGTGAAAACTGGCTGATTTCCATGAGATACTCTCTTTTTCCCTCTCCTTCCCACAGGGAGGTTAGAAACATTTCATTGGGAGATGATAGACAATAGGCCTTGGGTAGTAGCTGGCACGTGGGATGGATGCTGGGTCCAAACAGATTGAAGGCCAGTCTTCCTACCGATCACGTCAGTCTACTGCGTCTCATTCCTTGATGTTTGAATATTAAATTGGCTCTCTCTCCCTCTTGTTTTCCAGGTTTTCAAGCCTGTAGGAAGTCGTACTGCGTGGTTTTAATGAGGATTACATGAATATGGAAAGGTCATTTTAAAGAAACTGGCAAACGTTGAAACCTTTCCCTACAATATAAACAAAGTGTGTAGTTTAGAAAAACATCCAACAGTCAAAATATCAAAGTATTCCCAAAGTGTCTTAATGCCAGAATTATTATTATTTCCCCATGATACACACTACCCTGTGACTCTCTGTGTATACAAGCTGGACATTGCCAAAAACAGTCCTAGAGCTAGGAAGCTGTTTTTCCTAAACAGCACCCTGGCACTGCATTAGCACAAGGCTGCCAGATGCCTGCCTGATATATATATATATATATATATACACACACATACAAACATATATATATATATATATGTGTGTGTGTGTGTGTGTGTGTGTGTGTGTGTGTGTGTATTTCCACCTCAGGATAGATGTCGCTATTCATGTCTACCCAAGAAATTGGAAATGATTCCCTCATTAAGCAGTGCAGTTATTGTTGTAATGTCAGTTTAGATTTTTTTTTAAGTGACATGACAGTTTCATGTCTTAGATTTATATATATATACACTACCGTTCAAAAGTTTGGGATCACCCAAACAATTTTGTGTTTTCCATGAAAAGTCACACTTATTCACCACCATATGTTGTGAAATGAATAGAAAATAGAGTCAAGACATTGACAAGGTTAGAAATAATGATTTGTATTTGAAATAAGATTTTTTTTACATCAAACTTTGCTTTCGTCAAAGAATCCTCCATTTGCAGCAATTACAGCATTGCAGACCTTTGGCATTCTAGCTGTTAATTTGTTGAGGTAATCTGGAGAAATTGCACCCCACGCTTCCAGAAGCAGCTCCCACAAGTTGGATTGGTTGGATGGGCACTTCTTTGAGCAGATTGAGTTTCTGGAGCATCACATTTGTGGGGTCAATTAAACGCTCAAAATGGCCAGAAAAAGAGAACTTTCATCTGAAACTCGACAGTCTATTCTTGTTCTTAGAAATGAAGGCTATTCCATGCGAGAAATTGCTAAGAAATTGAAGATTTCCTACACCGGTGTGTACTACTCCCTTCAGAAGACAGCACAAACAGGCTCTAACCAGAGTAGAAAAAGAAGTGGGAGGCCGCGTTGCACAACTGAGCAAGAAGATAAGTACATTAGAGTCTCTAGTTTGAGAAACAGACGCCTCACAGGTCCCCAACTGGCATCTTCATTAAATAGTACCTGTTAGAGCCTGTTTGTGCTGTCCTCTGAAGGGAGTAGTACACACCGGTGTAGGAAATCTTCAATTTCTTAGCAATTTCTCGCATGGAATAGCCTTCATTTCTAAGAACAAGAATAGACTGTCGAGTTTCAGATGAAAGTTCTCTTTTTCTGGCCATTTTGAGCGTTTAATTGACCCCACAAATGTGATGCTCCAGAAACTCAATCTGCTCAAAGAAGTGCCCATCCAACCAATCCAACTTGTGGGAGCTGCTTCTGGAAGCGTGGGGTGCAATTTCTCCAGATTACCTCAACAAATTAACAGCTAGAATGCCAAAGGTCTGCAATGCTGTAATTGCTGCAAATGGAGGATTCTTTGACGAAAGCAAAGTTTGATGTAAAAAAAATCTTATTTCAAATACAAATCATTATTTCTAACCTTGTCAATGTCTTGACTCTATTTTCTATTCATTTCACAACATATGGTGGTGAATAAGTGTGACTTTTCATGGAAAACACAAAATTGTTTGGGTGATCCCAAACTTTTGAACGGTAGTGTATATATAGTCTCCGGAGAAGTTTGTAAAGTAATAAAAAGTGCTTTGAATGGCTGTTGCAGCTAGAAAAGCACTATAAAAAATGCAACCTTGATTATGTTTTGTTTTTTTTGTGCGTGTGTGTGTCTGGAGAAAAGAGTTGTCTGTGTTATTCAATAATAATGGACTGTCCTGAACAATAGGAATCCCATAAATAGTTTCTTAAGGCGGTATGGCGGTATCGAGGTATTTACTTTGCAAAGTGACAGGACAATGCTTAATGGACTCTTTTATTCACTTATTCTATTTCATGCTGAAAAAAAATATTGTTGTACTATCTCTTAAACATAGATTCTTCATGGTGAATATTTATTGATACATTTATATTTGTAATTAAAGTGACACCTTTTTACAAAGTAATACATTTTGTATATAAAGTTTATGAATGTACATGATAAACCTTAGAATATGAACTTTTTATTAAACATTTTATTGCTAACCAATCTGTGTTGTTTACTTTGTTTAACAGTGACTTTATGAGAGGTATCATAAATAAGAGTCCATGAAAAGTTGCAGATACTTATTATATACTGAGGGTGGGCAGCACATATGCCAATACACTGGACAACATTTTTTTTTCAAACGTTTTGCTTCCTGAAAAAAAATCAGAGATTATGATAGACAATGTCAAGCTGAACACAGAAATAATTTCAGATTTGCTGTATCACGTAGGAATTTGGAGAAATATTAGAATAACTTTTATTGAATTTAACATGTTTAAATGCATAAGGATGCAGACACATTGTGTTATTTCAAATGAGCTTAAAATGTTTTGCAGCTGATTTTCATTTGTACTCAGTATCTGGTGCCTCTCGTGTCAAGTGTCCAACAATAGTCAGCCAGTATTGATGGATTCCAGTTGCCCCGATACCTCTTTTCCATGGTCGCAATGTCCTGGTGAAACCTTTTGTCATGTTCTTCACTGACTGCACCAAGATCAGCAGGGAAGAAGTCCAAGTTAGAACGCAGAAAATTAATTTTCAATGACATGTTGCACTTCATGGTTTTGTATGCTTTAAGCATGTTATCAAGCAGTTCAATGTAGTTGGGTGCTCTGTAGTTTCCAAGAAAATTCTCAACAACATCCTTAAATGCCTTCCATGCTATTTTCTCTGGCCCCACTAGCAGATCTTCTAACTCCCTGTCGTTGATGACCTGTCTAATTTGTGGACCAACAAAAATGCATTCCTTAATCTTGGCATCAGTTATTCTTGGAAAAATCTGTCTCAAGTAGTGAAATCCATTACCTTCTTTGTTCATTGCTTTCACAAATTTTTTCATCAATGCGAGTTTTATATGAAGAGGAGGCAGTAATATCTTTGTTGGGTCGACAAGTGGTTTATGCGCCACACTTTTCTGCCCTGGAACGAAATGTTTACGGAGCGGCCAGTTCTTTTTAATGTAATGTGACTCATTAGCATGGCTATCCCATTCACAAAGGAAACAACAGTACTTTGTATATCCAAGCTGCATTCCTAGTAGTAGTGCCAGTACTTTTAGATCACCACAGATGTTCCAGTCATAATTGTTGTACTGTATGTGTTTCAACAACAGTTCCATGTTATTGTAGGTTTCTTTCATGTGTACTGCATAGCCAATGGGTAGTGAAGGGTGGACATTGCCATTGTGTAACAGGACAGATTTCAAGCTTAACTTTGACAAATCTATATAAAGACGCCATTGTTGCAGGTCATGCACACAACCCAAAACCATGAACAATCCGTCAATGTCAGTGCAGAAACAGAGGTCGTTAACCTGCGTAAAGAAGTTTGTCAAATGCTCTTGTTGGTTCCGAAAGATAGAAATGTTTGTACCTGGTGACAGCAACCCCCCTCCTTGCAATCTTGAACCAAGTAGTTCTGCTTTAGCTTTTAACAAATCTAAGTCCCTGACCAGGTGATTTAATTCTGGTTGTTATCAAATGAGGATAACCAGGCATAAAGGGTTCACATCTGGATCAGTGTCATTTTCATCATCTGGTTCATGCGTTGTGGCATCTTTGTCTGCCTCATCTAAGCTCCATGTCTCTGGTGGCTTCAGTACTGGCAAACTGTCATCATGTAGCACTGGTCTCATGGTTGAAGGCAGATTGGAGTAGAGAAGCCAGATACATTGGTCAGACAGAAGTAACAGTCCGTCACATAATCCTTCTGTTCTCGCCATATCATTGGGACTGCAAATGGCATTGACTTCCAAGTACTTCTGAGCCAAGTTCTCAGGTTGACTACACGTGTTGCGTAACAAATGTGAGGAACCAAGGTTTCTCTTGGTCACCAATTTTACATCCGAAGTAGAGCTCATAGGCTTTCTTAATAAGTGCAGTCATGGTGCGTCTTTGGGCCTTAAGCGTATACTCGCCAGAGATGTAACAATGTATCACAGCTGTTGCAGCATAGACGAGACATTTCTGCTGTATTAAATCTTCCTGAAGACAATAAATCCTATTGTTAAGTATAGTCACTATGCTGTTGCCAGCAGAACATGTGCATCAACATGTGTCCAAACAGCATCTGTACAAGTGAGCAGCTTTTATAGCCTGTCTGCCAACATCTAACCTGACTAAGCATGCCCAGGCATGCCTGAGACAACATTTGCATACCACCTACACTGAGTGCATACACAGGCATGCTTGGACTGACCAAAGCAGCTTGCTTTGTCAGCAATATAGTACTAATAGACTTAAAATATGACGTGAAATCAAAAAATAGGTTATATCTACAAAACGGTTTGTGATAGGAAAATTTTAAGACGATTTTCATGATCAGCAGCCCAAAAGCCATAAAATACACCCAAAAGTGTGCATGAAGCAACACTTTCATTGTCCAGCGTAACACATTGGTCCTCTGATAGAACGTCCTGATCTGTAGAAAACTGAAAAAAAGGCTTAACCCTTTTATTGTATGAGTTGGTAAAACTCAAAATTGTATTAACATATATAGCATAATAAACATGAATATTCTTTTGCAGGCATTTGAGGTATGGTGGGTTTGAGTGTGGCACTAACTTTCAAGATGACCATCATCGCTAGGATCAATAAACTAGTGTATCTGAGACTGAAATACTTTAATTTGCTCAATTTTTTTAATAGTATAGAATGTCATTTTTGAAAACTCTCGTATCACCCTGAAATCAAATTGCTATATGCAGCTATATGCTATATGCTATGCTATATATTGCTATACTCATATCAAGTTGCTACTGATCAATCTCAAAGCTCTCATTTTTACCCGTAATTCTCTAAAGAGTAGTTTTCTCTTAACTTATCTCCTTCTTGGTGTAATTCAGCATACTGGAAAACTTTCAGCCAGGTTTTAGGATGCACCATAGCACATAGTGCGCTCTCCTGAGGGTGAAAAGTTATGTTCTTGTTTTTATATGCTGGAAATTACATTATTTTAATTCTTTTAGATCTCTCGGCTGCCTTTGACTCTATCGATCATTCCATCCTCTTGGACTATCTCAAGCATGTTGTTGACATTCAGGAACAGGCACTTCAGTGGTTTTCCTCCTACCTTCAAGACCGATCAGCTTCTGTTTGAATTGATAATGTGTCCTTTTTCTCTGCGTCCATCTCCTGTGGAGTACCACTGGGCTCCATTTTAGGCCTTTTTTTCTTTGCCATATGTGCTTCCTTTGGGGTCTAGTTTCAGAAAACACAATATCTCCTACCATTATTATGCTGACGACGTTCAACTGTACCTCACGCCAAAATCGTGTGATCCATGCAGCGTTATCTCCCTTCTAAATTGCATTGAGGATGTAAAATCCTGCTTAGTTCAAGACAAAAGCTTAATTCAGCTAAACCAGAATAAAACCGAGGTCTTGATCTTCAGCCCTGTAGACAGCTCAGCAACCACAGTCAATGCCCTCAGGCCTCTATCATTGAATGCAAAGTCCCATGCAAGAAATCTCAGTGTTATCTTTGATTCTGGTTTAAAATTTTATAAACAAACCAACTCAGTTGTCAACACTGGCTTCTTCCATCTTGGATCAATTGCAAAATTAAAATCATTCCTGTCCATTCAAGATTTGGAGACTATAATTCATGTTTTTATTTCTTCTTGCCTCAACTACTGCAATTCCCTCTATGTAGGAATCAGTTATTCAGCCCTATCTTGCCTACAGCTGGTTCAAAATGCAGCAGCGAGACTCCTCACTGGTACCAAGATGAGAGACCAAGTCTCCCCTGTACTGGCCTCTCTCCACTGGTTACTCGTGAAGTTCAGAATTGAATTTAAGATTATTTTATTTATTTTTAAAGCACTGCATGATCTGGCACCAGGTTACATCTCTGAACAGCTCATCCCCCATTCCACCTCCAGACCCCTTAGCTCTACTGACCAATCGCTGCTCTTCGTTCCACACACCCAGTTAAAAACCAAAGGTGATTGAGCATTTTCGGTTGTTGGCCCTAAATTGTGGAATAGTGTGCCACTAATAATTAGAGCTTCCCCTCCATTGATATTTTTAAAACCCTTCTAAAGAACCATCTCTTTTCTGTTGCCTCTTAAATGTCATCGACATGCCTAGCAACCTGGCTTTTATTTGTATTTTATTTGTTGTTTGAGCAATGCTGCTTGTGCTGTAATTCTACCAAGATGCTATTTTTTTCCACGTTACTTTATCTTTTATATCACTTTATATCTTCTTTTGTCTGTTTTTATTTGATCATTCCTGTGTTTTTATTTAATCAATCCCTTGTTTTTGTTTGATGGTAATCATTTTAATTTATTCGTAAAACACTTTGGTCAACATTTGTTGTTTTTAAATGTGCTCTATAAATAAAACTGACTATATGCGTCACCATTGGTCAGTTAAAATATCTACAAAAATTCATCATGATCTCCCTTGTTATATTGCACCTGATTATCTTCTCTGTGTGTATACTATTTCTTTCTGTAAGCAGTACAATCAGATATGCACCAACACACAAAATATTTCCCCTGTATTTGTGTACTTTGTGTGCACTTTTGTGATTGGATGTTTGTCTGTGTGTTTATGTGTGTACGCGCGCGTGTGCCCGTGTGAGACAATAAATTGATAATTGATTACTGAACGCTCTCGCCCTGTGACGGTTATTTAGAAAGTCCCAAGAATAACCATAAGATGGCAGCATTGCTTTTACTATTGTGTAAGTACTCAGCCCAGATGGTACTGAGGCGATCAAAAAGCACTTCTGTCGTCATGATGTATTTATCAGCGTTGGAAGTTGAGCCCTATTCCGACCCCAAAAGAAGAGAGAAAAGGAAAAACTTTTAAAATAAATAAATAAATGTTTCATACATTACCTGAAACTGATCATCCTTACAAACCATGACCACAAAAATTTTTGTAAACTGTAGTCTTTTGAGTACATGGCCAGGTAGATATTAGTCCTTAGCACACTTGGTTCTGTGTCCCAATGGCCTGGATGAAGCTGACTCTAAATGAACCAGCGACTATTCTAGATACAAGAAGAAGAAAAGAAACAAAAGCTGCAAAACAACTCAGAAAAAGTGAAACTCAGAAAAGAAACTTAGAAAGAAGTCAAAACTTAATTTTCCCTTCAGGGGTAAAAACAGATCATTGTTCGGTATGTTAAAGAGATTAGGGTAGGAAGGGCCTTAATGAGTCGGCAGTGTAACGTATCAGTGGCATGTTTGATGTTTCCTCGTGGAAAGCAGCCTTCACTTCCCGGTCGCATTTGCCTTGGTTTCTGTGGAGATCCGCTTGCTTTCCTGTACACTGCGTTGTTACCATGATGTTGTCTCAGGGGGACCCAGGAACAAAGAAGGACCTCTCTGTTGAGTATTATGCACTACATTTTTGGAAGCTGTGGCTCAGTAGCATTCTTTCGCTAATCCACACTTTAATGTAATGGTTGGAAAAGAACATTGTCTAAGATGCTGTCTCAGAGCCCTTTCCACTTGGCTAGGGAAAAGAAATCTGGAGGAATGGACAGGAATGTGGTTTACACACACACACACACACACAGACACAGACACACACACAAGTGCACTCAAACACAGGCACACACTCTCGTGCACACACACACACAACATTAGGGAAATTTGCCCGTTTTGCTTGACAACCTTTAGTGGGTGAGTAGTGAAGTGATTTGCTCAAGGGCACTATGAAAATAGACATTACTGGCTCTCACACCTGTTAAAACTCAGGTACAGGACGATATCACGATGACAGGAGAGCATATAAACAAAGATATACACACACACACACACACACACACACACACACACACACACAAAGACAAATACATGCAAACCCAAAGTGCATACACACACCAACAAAAATACTTAAGCACTCACACAAACGCAGACATTATAAGACACAACCACACACAAGCACAGAGACATACACCAACACATAGGCTTTTTGCAAAAACACATTCCAAAACATAGGTCCAGACCTGCACACAAACACAAACATTCGTATATACTCACACAAACACACACATCAAAAGACACATGTGCATGCCCACAGCACACACAGATGCACACAGGCTAATGCATACACAAACACACACTAAAACACGTGTATACAATCATTTATACACTAAACGTAAGACACACACAAACATAAGCACTTGTATAAACAGTAGAGCACACACGCACGCACGCACACACACACACAGAAAACCTATTTGGCCAGAGGCCTGCAGGGCAAAGTTGGGCAGGAAGGGAACCATTCACTGTAAACTGAACAAGGTTTGGCTTCCTCTGGGAGTCCCCTGCCCTGACAGTAGCCAAGACCCCTGCAACCCAAACCACTCTAACAGATAGACTGACTAACAAAGTCAGTGATACACACACACACACACACACACAACACACAACACACATACACACTCCGGAACTAGAACAGATTTACTCATCTGTTACTCCTCTCTATTCATTCGGTCAACCTTCCCTTTCCATCATTGTGTCAGTCACTCATTTTGAAACCTTGTCCATTGTCTGTCTCTTTTTCACTTCTTGCCTCTGTTTCACTCTCACACTCTCTTCCGCTCATCTTTTTTTTCACTTTCTCTGATTCGTTCCTCTGACCTCTGGCTTCTATCTATACCCCCACCTTTTCCACGTCCACCCATGGGCGAATGTGTGGTTGGGAAGTTTGGAAGGACATTTTTTTTATGGCTCATATGGCGGGAGTGACTAGTGTGTAAATCCCTTTCTCAGAAAAGATCTTACAGTGTTTTTACAATAAAAAAACTGAATTCTTGTAAAAAATGTTTTAATTTTTTGAAGGAAATATGTGCACATTTACGTGAGCATATGTGCCGAGTGTATATGGGATGTTTTTTTTTTTTTGTTTAAGTAATGGATTTGTGTGATGGGAACGGTGTTAGGTCTTTTCTAAGAAACGGGCTAGCTGAGTCATCTTCTCTTTTGCCTCGCTCTGCACAACCTCTTCCTTCAGCCACCGAGGAACCACCGCCGGTGTGAGAAAGGTGAAAATGGATGAGTCGGTTCTATATGTGATCATTTCCAAGGGAGATTATTGACCCAAAATGACCAGGGGACACCCTGGCCTCCAGAAGTCATGGATAAAACATAGCAGAGTTTATCAAAGAAAGTTGAATCGGTTCATCTGGACACAATGTGTATTGACAGGAACGTGTTACCACTCATCTAAGTTCCCTCTTCTATCTCGACTGACTGCAGGTATCCCCACCCTTATATACAACACAGTGGCATAATGTTTTCGGTCGTTAAGCCACTGTGTCGTTTATAAGGGTGGGGATACCTGCAGCCAGTTGAGACTGAAGAGAGCACTTAAGATGAGTGGTGACACGTTTCTGTCAATAAACACTGTGTCCAGATGAACCGATTCAACTTTCTTAAATTTTCTTACCAGAAAGATACTTTCTTATCAGAGTTTAACTATTTGAAATACTCCAGAACCACAGAAAGTACAGATGGGGTCATTTTGCGTATAGTTTTCACTTTCTCGACTGTTTCTCAGCTTTTTCCACTTCCTGATAATGTCTTTCATTTTAAGGATCGCTGTGCCCATCTCTTGTCAACTTACCTCTCTTATTGCATCTATACAGTGTTAATTCTTCTACCTGTAAACTTTTCGATACTAGGTACCTCTTTTATACATGCATAAAATGTAATAGATATTATCAAATACTAGTGCTAATTTCGTATACTGTATGTAGAAAACAATATTTCCAACATACAGAGAACACCAGAATTACCCACAATTTTACTTTGATTAACTTTCTAAAAACAAACAAACAAACAAACAAACACAAAAACAACAACATCTGAATGGTATGCACCATTTAGGCGAAGACCAGGCTACATTTGGTGTAAAAGTGACGGGCTAGACATCTCAATCTCTTAGCTGGAGTGCTAAATAGCCACTACCATAATCACGTAATGCAAATGAATCAGTGTGGTTGAAAAGTGGGCCAGACATGTTCTGAGCTAGACGAGAGCTAACGCATCACCACAGAATCGAGATCGGGTCTTGTGCTCAGTGGGTACACAAAATTACAACCTTGACGACTTTGTGTTTTGTTTCAGTGAACAAACCACCTGGTCGAATTCCTGATATCTGAACATCTACATGGCAGATGAAACTAATTTTGGCTTCATTTCTGATTCTGCCTCGATTCTGATAGTGGATTTGATTCCGCGCGTGGCGCTTTGAGTGAAACAGCTTAGAGGACCTCCCCGTCTGAGAGGTTCACCGCTTCTCTTTTCTTCCCTCCCTCTTCTCTCTCTCTCTCTTTTATCTGGTTGAAGTGGCTTCATCTTGAAAACCGATACCCCGTCACCGTTACTGAGTCCATGCTTCTTCCTTCTCTTTCATCCAAACATGAACCCACACAATAACACATGGAAGTACACACACACACACACACACACACACACACACACACACACACACACACACACACACACACACACACACACAAACTATTGACCGAATCCCGTTTTTCCCCCCCTTTTTTTGCTTATCTGAATGTTGCAAGTTTTATCGGGTGGGTGTATCCATGTGCATCTGTGTGTTTTACATGCACATGCATACATGCACAAATTTAAATACACACACACACACACACACACGGACACCCATTGACATACAGAGGCGGAAACAGGGGATGCATATCAAGTCAGCTGATCCAACTGGAATTGCTGACATTAGTCTCCCCATCTGTTCTAGCTCTCTGGGAGGGGAGAGGAGCGGAGGGGAGGTGGGGTTGGGGGGGCAGCATTCTGACATCCGAGAGAATCCTTGCCCGGATGCTTGTGGTTGTTCCCCTGCAGCAACTGTTTTCCTAATAGATGATTTTTGCTGGATGGACACATTCTACTGGGGGTTGCAAACATGCAGCTTTCTGCTCCGTGTGGCTTTGGCCCCCTTTGCACCTTGGCAACAGGCGATTTTATGCAGCTGTTCTCATCTCAATTCCCAGTGCCACCTCTGTCCAGAGTACTATTTGGATGCAGGAAAGAAGGTCCACTATAAATTCCCATTGTTTTCCCACTAGTCATCCACTAGCATCTGATGCGCTAAATACAACTCTATTTCTCACGTTCATTTTCTAGATTTTTATTTAATGTTCCTTGGACATACAGTAAAAAAGAGAATGACAAAATGCTAGATACCAGCGGCGATATTACAGCCTATTGTCATGTTAATGATGCTTACTGCACACTGGCCCTGAAGTGCAAAACAAATTACAAAATTAGAAAACACAACATAGAAACACAAAACAAATGACCATATCAGGAAAGCAAGCACTGAAACATGTGACCGTTCTCATCATGTGGCGTCATGTGCTGAGGCATCTGCCAACGCATCGTATACGATGTGCAGGGTACCCTTCTGCATCTGTACGAAACCTGCTGGGCTAACACTTACTTTAACATCGCCAGACCTATGTCCACACAACGTTTTAGCATTGTGTCAGTGTTGCACCAAGGGAGAGAAAGATCTGGCAGAACCCATTATCACTCTGTAATTAGCAAAAAAAAAACTTTCTGTGATGTCTATATACCTTAAAGGTAAAAGGTATGTTGAGCGGTGCAGTAAGTTTGCTTAATGTCTACCCGAATCTTTAGCAGCTCCTCTCAAAAGCAGGGAAACAAACCTCATCCGAGGTCGATTGTTAATACTGTAACAATCACGGATGAATAGACTCGTTAGCCCTTCGCTAACGGGTCGAACCCTTTAGTCGACTGGTTAACGTAGTTGGCCTTGGTGCGGGAGACCCGGGTTCGTGTCCCAGCTGGGGCAGGTCCCGGCTGCCCCCCAAATTTGCTACATTGGTGTCAGAAGTGGGATGGTGAGACTATGAGACCATCGGAAGAGCGGAAGAGGCATGAGGGAGCTGGTATGCAGATGCGTGGGGACGCGCTTCCTGTTACGGGGTCTAGGTGATGGTAATCGATTAGCCAGGCTGTCATATGCCGGAAGCAGTTAGGAAGCTATCGACCCCGCTCACAGAAACTTGTATGAACTTGACACCAAGCGTCTGTCTTCATTCATTATACTGAAACATGGCGTCAGAAGTGGCTCGGAAACTACATGTTTGTTATTTTTGTACAATGACAGTTTTTTGACAATTTCATAACTCGTTTGAGAGAAAGAGCTGCTACATATGAATACGGGGCATTGAAAGATGAGCTGATTCGTGACTGTGCTGGGAATTGCAAATGAGGACATGTGGCAGCGGCTACTAAGGGAGAAGGAATTAACTTTACCATTTGTCATTGAAATGTGTCGCACTGTTGAAGTCACGGGACACAAGCTGACATCATTAACACTCTTGCCAGGCAGCCATTCAGACAAAACCAATCACGGCAGAAATATTCACCACGACTGCCTACACACAGTACAACTTGCAGGTACTGTGGGAATGCACACACAAAAGGCGAAGAGCACTGCCCTGCCTATGGCAAACAATACAAATCCTGTGGAACCAATAATCACTTTGCTAAAGTGTGTCTGAAGGACAAAAAAAGGGCGAGTGAGGGCAAACTTCACTGTGTTGAGAATGTCAATTCAGAGCAGAACAGTGAGGATGACATCTACATGCATGAAACCATAGGGACAGTGCAGTCAAAAGGTAAGAAATGGTTCGTGTCTCTGCGAATACACAACACGCTGCAACAATGCCAACTGGATTCGGATGCTACGTGTAACGTGATGAGCTACAAAGATAAAATCAAGCTGGCACCTGACACACAGCTCTTTCCCAGTAATACTAGACTAAAGATATACTCAGGAGCACTAATGAGCTCTTTGGGCCTTTTTGAGACTGAATGTGCTATTAGAGGACAAAAGCACAAGCTAGAGTTTTAAATAGTGAATGCCAGTCAATATCCCCTCCTCTCAGGTTCCACATGTGAACGCCTGGGACTGATTCACTTCATAATCCCAAATGACCTGTACACCATGGAGCATGTTCAACATGGACCCTTGTCCAAAGAACAACTGCTTAGCAGGTATGATGATGTATTTAACGGGCCTGTCAAATCAGTGCCTGGGGAGGTGCACTTCAAGCTGGATAAGAGCATCACTCCAGTCAAGTGCGCTCCTCGCAATGTGCCCATTGCAATGAAAGCGGCTGCGAAGGCACAGCTCGACGAGTATGAGGCGAACGGCCACATGACATCTGTGACTGATCCAACCGACTGGATCAGCAATATGGTCTTTGTAAAAAAAGTCAGAGACACTGAGGGTCTGAATTGACCCAGAACCAGGCACTGAAATGCTCTCACTATATCATGCCGACACTGGAAGACATCCTCTACAAGCTTCCCAAGGCCAGGATCTTCACCCTGGTGGATGATTGAGATCGTTCTTACAATGCAAGCCGGATGAGGAAAGCAGCCTCATGACCACCTTCTGGACCCCCTGGGGTCGAAAACGCTGGCTCAAGCTTCCGTTTCGCATCTTTGTGGCACCTGAAGTCTACCAGCGCAAGCCGCACGAGTTACTGACTGGGCTCAAGGGCATTGAATCCATCGCTGATGATGTCCTGGTCATAGGCTGTGGTGACTAGGATGAAGAAGCAGAACATGACCATGATGTAAAGCTTCTGGCACTGATGGAGCACTGCCGAGTGATCAAGCTGCGCCTTGGCCTGAAAAAGCTGCAGTTCAAGGTGAGAGATGTTCACTTCCATTGTCATATTCTCTCAGCCACAGGCCTGAAGCCGGACCCTGAAAAAGTGAAGGCAATCCTCAACATGCCAAACCTAACTGATGCAAAAGGAGTGCAGCGGCTCATCGGCTTTGCAAACTATTTCGCGAAGTTCATGCCACACTTGTCCGAAGTTTGTGAGCCTCTGTGATGGCTGTTGGACAAAGAGACACCATGGCACTGGCTACCCAAGCATGAGACAGCGGTGCAGGAGTTGAAATCTCTGGCCTTGTCTATGCCACTCTTGCGTTACTATGATGGAACAAAGCCTGTCACAATCCCGAGCAACTCCAGCCAAAGTGGAATTGGTTGCTGCCTTATGAAGGAGGGCCAACCAGTCGCATTTGCCTCAAGAGCTCTCACTCCCACTGAGCAAAACCATGCACAAATCGAGAAAGAGTGCCTCCGCACCATCTTCGCCTGCCAGCACTTCCATCAGTACTTGTATGGTTGTGAGATGATCACTGACCACAAGCCACTCATTGCCATATTCGGCAAGCCTCTCCTCACTGCGCCCAAAAGGCTTCAGAGCATGCTCTTGACTCTGCAAAACTACAGCCTGAAGGTCGATTACAAGCCATGACCTCAGATGTTTATCAGTGACACACTGAGCACGGCAACAGTGCAATTCACAGGCAGAGATACGGCATATCAGCGGCATGCCATCTGCTCACTTCTGCAGGAACAACAACAAGATGTTCACCAGATCAATCAGGCAGACTATTTAAATATCACAGATCACCGCCTGGCCCAGGGAAGACAACACATGGACAAGGACGAACATCTGCAGTCACTGAAGTCCATAGTTCTCACCAGTTGGCCGGACCTGAAAGAGGAAAACCGTTCACAGTGAGATAATACTGGCCTTTCGAGATGAGATCAGAGCGCAAAATGGCATCCTGTTCAGAGGTCAAAAGGTCATTATCCCCAAAACACTACAACCAGAGAAGCTCATCCGCATACACTCCAGTCACATTGGCGGTGACGCATGCTTCCGCCAGGCCAGGGAGACATTATACTGGCCAAAAATGTAGGCGAAGATAAAAGACTTTGTCAGCAACTGCACTACCTGCACTGAGTATGCTCAGGAACAGCAAAAGGAAACCATGCTGTCGCATGAGCTACCCACAAGGTCTTGGCATATTGTCAACATGGACTTATTCAGCCACGGAAAAAATAACTATCTTCTCATCACTGAGCACTACCCTGACTTCTGTGAGACTGAACTGCTCCCAGACTTGTCTGCAGAGACCATCATAAAGCGCTGCAAGGCACAGTTCGCAAGGCATGGCCAGCTCGACAAGGTCGTCATGGATAATGAGCCACAGTTTAACTTCCAGTTCAAACGTTCACTACAGAATGGCAGTTTGACCACATGACCTCCTCTCCAAGGTACCCAAAGGTAAACAGCAAGGCAGAATTGGCCATCAAGATTGCTAAAAATCTGTTACGCAGGGCTGCATGTGATGGCAATAATCCCTGGTAGGCCATTTTACACTGTCAGAACACACGAACCGAACACATGGACAGCTGCCCAGCACAGTGCCTCCAGTCAAGGCATCTGAAGACTCGCATCCACATAGCCAACAAGCTACTTGAGCCCTGCATCGTGGTTGGGATCACAGACAAACTGCATCACAGGAAACAGCTTGCCAAGTGCTTCGACGACCAAACTGCTTGTGACCTACCACAGCTGGAGGTGGGTGAGGCAATCAGGATGAAACCGCTGCCAAGTGACCACACAGGATGTTGGAGGCATGGTATGTGCCTACAAAAAGTTGTGCCATGCTCTTACCTGGTGGATGTTGGTGGCTCTCTCTACCGCTGCAACAGGGTGGACCTGCGCATAGCAGAGCAGACATCAAACCAGGACAACACACCATGCACTCACCTGGATGAGCCAGATCATAGTCCAGACCTGAGGGCAAGGTGCACAGAACTGAGACATGAGCAAACTGGGAGTGAGACTCCTTCCCCACCAAGCTCACAGCCCTAACCCTACCCCTGCCAGAGCCCACACTTACTCTAACTCTACCCCTGCCAGAGCCCACACTTACTCTCGGGTGGGACGGCTGTGCAAGCCACTGGACAGGCTCAATTTGTAAGCAATACTGTTCTAAAATGTTGAATTGTTCTCTATTATGGGACTTGGACTTAATCAAAAAGAAAAAAAAGAGAAGAAGAAGAAAGAAAAGAAAAGTTAGATGGCAATTTAAGGAACAGTTGTTTGGTTGTTATGTTTATGTTCATGTTAGAATTGTTATGTCAGAATTTATTTGTATTCTAAAAACAATGTGTTGCTGTTGCGTTTGCACTTTCTATTGAAAAGGATGATGTTACAGGGTCTAGGTGATAGGTAATCGACTAGCCAGGCTGTCATATGCCGGAAGCAGTTAGGAAGCTATCGACCCCGCTCACAGGGACTTGTATCTGTTCTAACATGGTTACTGAACTTGACACCACGTGTCTGTCTTCATTTATTATACTGAAACGCTTCCCGAAAGAGGAGGGTAGTGTAAAAATCACGGATGAATGGACTCGCTAGCCAAATTTGCTACATTGTTGTCAGAAGCAGGATGGTGAGACCATGAGGCCATCAGAAGTGTATGTGCCCAGAGGCTTGAGGGAGCTGATATGCTGAAATGAGGAGATGCGCTTCCCGAAGGAGGGGGGGTAGTGTAACGATCACGAATGACTAGACTCGCTAGCCTGTTGGCTGCGGTGGTTCCTGGCTGCCCCTTGAATTCGCTACAATACTTTTTTTTTTTTTTTAAATTTATTTCTGATTTTTCCCTTTTTTCTCCCAATTTAGTGGCCAATTGATCCCTATTTTAATTCAAACACCCACCCTCGTATTGCATGCGTTCGCCAACTGCATCTCTCCGGCCGGCAGTCTCAAAGGAAAGCGCCTCCCCACTTTCGTGACAAGGCGAATCCAGGCCGAACCACTGTTTTTCCGACACACACAGAGACGCATTCACATGACGAACACAAGCCGACTCCGCCCCCCTCCCGAAGACAGCGTTGCCAATGATTGCTGCTTCCTCGAGTCCGGCCATAGTCGGATCTGACGAGACCGGGGCGCGAACCCCAGTCCCCAGTGGGCAACTGCATCGACACCAAGCCGATGCTTAGACCGCTACGCCACCGCGGACGACCGCTACAATACTTTTTACTCGTTAGCCTAGCGTTTGATATTTTACTGTTTTCATTAGTACATCCATCCATCCATCCATTGTCCAAACCGTTTATCCTGTTCTCAAGGTCACAGGGATGCTGGAACCTATCCCAGCAGTCATTGGGCGGCAGGTGAGGAGACACCCTGGACAGGCCACCACAGTGCCCAGTGAATTTTATTAATAAAATATATCAAATTAAAAAAGAGCTTTGAATAGCTATCCAAAGCCACTATAATCTGACAGAAATCTCACAACAATATCCTGCAAGCTCCACCATAATTTCTTCCCATTGAGTCAAAGTACAAGTATATGCAAAATCCTAAAATTTAGGTGATCATTTTGAATTATTTTTCCGTGATATGCGTAGCCATTTTCTTCTACAGACGATGGATATATGTATTTAAGAAGAGGGATTTTGTCATTTGTTTTGTGTTTCGGTGTTTTGTTTTCAAATGTTATCATTTTTTTAAGCATTTCAGGACCATCATACTTCAAGAATAAAGAGAATTTTCGGGACCTTGTTACAACACCACTAGCTAAAACCTGGGTTCATCCATGTTTTGTTAGGTGGTAGCTGTTTAAATGCATTTCTGAGATTTGGAGGGAATAGCAGTAAACCAGTACGTAGTTACCAGCATAGGCGGGAGTAAATTAAACGAAAACATCAACCTTCAGGATGGTAGCTTTAAGTTCCTACTGTGAGAAAATCCTGAATCACTCAAAGCTGCTGTGTCCATTTGATTCTGGTGTCTGATTATTGCCCCCACCTTTTAGTGTTAGGTATATCAGAATCAGATTTATTGGCCACGTAGGTTTGCACATACATGAAAACTGACTCCGGTTTCGTGGCTCTTTCAGTGTACTTAACATAGCATAACAACACTACAACACAACTATCACCAAGATTGGCTGTATACAGGTGAAATAAGAGGCAAAATATGAAAAAAGACACCTTCCACTCAGGAATAGATTGTATATAAAGTCATTAGTAATGTGTGAGAAATAGAAAAAAATAATAGCCGGGGTCGTTAGATTATGTGTAACAGTGGTAAAAAAAAAAAAAGACAAAGAAAACAACACAAAGACCCCAACGCGTACTCATCTCCCAGGTTGTGTCTCACACATTCTTGTGTATGACTTCATCCTTCACCGCCTGCGCTTCCTCAAATCTGGGAGTAGGAGTCACCCATTGTTTTCTTTTGTTTTGGTTTATTTTAAATACATTACACACATGCACAAACACACTGACTCAAATACATGCACACACACACACACACACACGCACACACACACACACACACACACACACACACACACACACACACACACACACACACACACACACACACAGACCAACCGCAGCGATGACGTCTGCAATGGTCAAAAATACTAGAATAACTTGCTGTGAAGTTGAGTCAGTGAACATCACGGTGTTGTATTGAGTTAATATCCTGTGAATTCACATGGCTAGTGATGGAAGTCACTTAAATAACCTTTATATTATCGCACAAGACATTTTCTCACACACACACACACACACACACACACACACACACATGCATTCAAACACACAGAGGTTCAGTAAAGGACATTTTTTTATGTGTGTGTGTGTGTGTATTTGTAGTGTTATTTGTATGTCACTCATGCACATGGATTCACATGTACACGTGTGTGGTTGTGGGAAAAATCTTTGACACCTGTTTTGAAATAGGTGTCCATTCAGTATACAGATGACGTGTTGCTTAATGACCACCGTCACACATTTCAACATCCACAGGAAGTTGAGGCCTGTTTCTATTGAAACCACCTGGGATAACTGTGTATGTCAAAGCAATCATGATGCTATCGTCTTCTTGGTGAGGTGTGAAAGAAAGGGAGGGAGGCATTTTTTTTTTCAAAGGATGACTCACCTTGGGCTGATGACAAAAAAACAACTATTGAAATGCTCAGGTAAAATGCCAGGATGTTTGAAGAAAGAATAGGGATTAGACTGAGGAAATGTTAAGATTTCTGTTGTTCTTTCACTTTATCTATCTATCTATCTATCTATCTATCTATCTATCTATCTATCTATCTATCTATCTATCTATCTATCTATCTATCTACTGGTGGCAGGATGGAATAGAGTTAAAGAGGCCAACCAGTAACCAGGAGGGTGTATTTCAGCTGTAAGCAAGCGACTGGAGTAGTGCAGGCTGCCAGAACGAGAGGATGTGAGAGGACGAGGAACGCTGCCCAGGAAGCACACAAAGCGTACCATCACGATCAAGAACATCAACACAGTAAGTTCACCATTGCTGACTGACATGATAGTGACCTATATCACCTCAGTTCCCCCAACACCATGGTGGATGGCCTGGTAGCCCACTATAATGCAGCATTATCCCTCAGCCTTGACTCTCTTACCACCCCTGAAAACATGTACTGTCTCCTTCCTCAATCCTTCCCCCTGGTTCACTACTGAACTTCACACCACCATGAAGGCCACCTGCCGTCAACTGGACAGGCTCTATAAAAGATCCGGCCTCACTGTCCACCTTAAGGCTTTTAAAGATCAGGTGAAGAACTATTAAGAAACTTTCTCCCAGACCAAGACACAATATTACTCCCCTCTCATTGACAACCAGAAAAATCACCCTAGAATGCTGTTCTCCACCATCAACCGGCAACTCCACCCCCTTGATACCCCCCATCCCTCAGGTGCCCCTGACCTCTCCTCCAAGTTCTTGAACTTCTTTCAGGCCAAAGTGGATTCTATCCACCAGCAGATTCCCGTGTCTGCCCCCTCCCCTCCACATGGGCGCCTCAATGTGTGCCTGACTCAGTGCTGCCACTCCTCTTTCTCCCCTTTGGATCCTCCTCAAGTTGCTAAGTTGGTCACAATGGCCAAGGTCCCCACCTGTTCTCTGGACCCGATGCCCACAGCCCTGGTCAAGGCATGTCTACCTTCCCTTTGCCCCATCATGGTGGACATTATTAACTCCTCTCTGGAATCTGGCATGGTACCCTCCAGCTTCAAAATGACCAGAATCACCCCTATCCTCAAAAAGCCAGGTCTGGACCCAGATGACCTCACCAGCTACCAGCCGATTGCCAACTTTCCTTTACTAGTAAATCTCGGAAAGAGCAGTTGCTGCCCAACTCCATCAGCACGTGTCCAACCATGAGTTCCATGAATCCCTTCAATCTGGCTTTTAAGCATACCACTGCACGGAGACTGCCCTTATCAAAATCCCTAATGACGTCCTCATCACTGGTATTCTCATCGTCCTGGACCTCACTGCAGCCTTCAACACTGTTTCCCACATCATCATCCATGACCACTTATCTGAATACCTAGGCCTCTCCAGTGCAGCTCTCTCTTGGTTCCAGTCATATCTTGCCAACAGGAAACAGTTTGTCAACATCAGAGACTCTAGTTCCACTCCGGCCTCAGTCAACCAAGGTGTGCCTCAAGGCTCTGTGCTTGGATCCCTCCTCTTTACCATCTACATGTTCCCCCTTGGTCAGCTCATCCGCCACCATGTGTGATGTGTAGTAAATAGGCTTAGCATGTGGTGACGCTGCTGCTGCAACGTACCTGTTGAATGACATGTAACACCATAGAAGAAGGCATTTAGTAAAAAGATGGTCAAGCTGAATCAACGTGCTATCTGTCTGAGTTATTGTGTCGCCTCATTGTTAGTCTAATTAACAGTACATATAAGACATGGTGTCAGAAGTAAAGTATGGCGCAACTAAAGCCACCGAACAGCTTGTGCCTGGAAGGGAACCTGGCGGAAAATTGGAGTTCGTGGATTCAGAGGTTTGAGCTGTACCTCGTTGCTAGCGGCATCTCTGAAAAGTCAGAAAAGGTGAAGTACGCTACTTTTCTCCATGTGGCTGGAGAGGAAGCGATCAATGTATTTAATACCATGGACTTTGATGATGATGCAGACCGCGGCTTAGACGCAACAAAAGAGAAGTTTTGGCAGTATTGTGAACCAAGGAGGAACATAACATACCTGAGGCACGTGTTTTTCACAAGGGTCCAAGGAAAGGGTGAGTCAATTAATGCATACATGACTGACTTGAAAAATAAAGGAAAGGACTGCGAGTTTGGGCAGCTCACAGACTCACTGATAAGGGACTGCATCGTGTGTGGAGTAACAAATGATCAGGTGAGAGCTAGACTGCTGAGAGCCCGACTTGTCATTGTCAAAAGCTGTTGATATCTGCAGAGCTAACAAAGCTACACAAAGCCGCCTGAGAGCTTTGCATGAAGAAACTGAAGTGGCAGTTAGCAAGCTAAGTAAAACGAAGCTAACAAAAAAGCCTAAAGAGAGCAGTGTCACTGATAATAAATATGACTGCAGTAAATGCGAATACAAACATGAGGCTTGCAAATGTCCTGCATATGGTCAAACATGCAAAGTGTGTAACAGAAAAAACCACTATGGTCGCATGTGCAAAGCAAAGAAACCGACAGAAGGCTATTGAAAAATGGAGAGACATGTAAATGAAATTGAAGAACAAGAGAGTGAAATGTTTCTTGGAGCTCGAGTCGAAGGAAAGTGGAAAGAAAAGACGAAAAATGAGAAAAGAGAAAAGACAAGAAACTAACATAGAAACAAAACAGAAAAAATGGACTGAAGTACTCAAAGTAAATGGCCAAAAGCTCACATTCAGGTTGGATACCGGCGCAGATTGCAATGTTTTGCCTCTCAAAACCTATCGACAAGTGGCTGAAAAGGATGCACAACTAATTGAGTCCAGCATCAAGTTGGTTGTATATTCACGCCACAAGGTGGTGCCGTTGGACAAGGCAAAGCTAAAATGTGAGTAAAAAACTGAAGTGCATGAGTTGGAGTTCCAGATAATAAAACCCAACTTCCCAGCTATCCTAGGTGGTGATTCCAGCACTCAGATGGGGCTGATAAAAAGGCTCTAATGGGTGGAAAAGGAAGTGGAAACACATCCTAAAAGATTACAATGGTGTGTTCACAGGGTTGGGGTGTGTGCCTGGACAGCATCACATTCAGATAGATCCGGCAGTAACTCCAGTTATCCACCCACCCAGAAAAGTCTCTTTAGCACTGAAGGACAAAATCAAAAGTGAACTAGATAGAATGGAGAACCTCGGTGTGGTTGAGAAAAAAAAAAGGGACCCACTGACTGGGTTAACAGCATGGTTACTGTCAACAAGCCAAATAAAAAACTAAGGCTCTGCATAGACCCCCAAGACCTCAACAAAGCAATAAAGAGG
This sequence comes from Lampris incognitus, assembly GCF_029633865.1. Classification (NCBI taxonomy): domain Eukaryota; kingdom Metazoa; phylum Chordata; class Actinopteri; order Lampriformes; family Lampridae; genus Lampris; species Lampris incognitus. Next base: position 34,247,243 of record NC_079218.1, read on the forward strand.
GAACACTATCCCCTGAGGACAGTAGAGGAGGTTGTGCCCGAGATGCCAGATGCAAAAGTTTTTTCTGTATTAGACGCAAACCATGGATTCTGGCAAATACAACTAGACGAGGATAGTTGTAAGTTGTGTACCTTCAGCACTGTATTAGACGCAAACCATGGATTCTGGCAAATACAACTAGACAAGGATAGTTGTAAGTTGTGTACCTTCAGCACCCCATTCGGTCGGTGCTGATTCAAACGGCTTCCTTTTGGTGTCTCGTCAGCTCCAGAGGTTTTCCAAAAATGCATAGCGCAAAGGCTGGAGGACCTACAAGGTGTTGTGAACATCATTGATGACATCCTAGTGTGGGGTGCTGACAAGGAACAACATGACAAAAGGCTGAGACAGCTTCTGGACAGAATAAGGGCATAAATCTCAAGCGCAACAAAGACAAGTGTAAGACTGGAATGACAGAGATACAATATATTGGTCACATTCTGAGTGCTGAGGGCCTGAAGCCAGACCAAGAAAAAGTCAGAGCAGTAGTGGATTATGCCACAGCCACAGGACAAAGCTGCACTGCTGAGGTTCCTAGGTATGTTGCAGTACCTCTCAAAGTTCATCCTGAACCTGTCTGATGTAAGTGCTCCGCTCAGAAAGCTCAAGGAGGGGGATGTTGAGTGGCATTGGGACACACAGTAGCAACACAGCTTCCAGCAGCTGCAGAAACTGACAAGCAATGCCCCAGTTCTCAAGTATTATGATGTGAACAAGGATGTTACATTATCAGTGGATGCAAGTGCTGAAGGATTGGGAGCTGTGATAATGCAGGATGGACAACCCGTTGCTCATGGCTCGAGGTCTCTTACCGACACACACAAGAGATATGCGCAGATAGAAAAAGAACTGTTAGCCATAGTGTATGGGTGTGAAAAATTCAAACAGTATCTGTATGGAAAAAAAGGTACAGGTGGAGTCTGACCATGAACCACTTGAGGCAGTGTTCAAAAAAGGACTACGCAAAGTTCCTCCCACACTACAGAGGATGCTGTTGGCACTGCAGCCTTTTGACTTGTGTGTAACCTACAAACCAGGAAAAGAGTTGCACATTGCGGATACACTCAGTAGAGCTTACCTGCAAGAACAGTCTGAACAACTACTTGAAGAGGAAATAGAAGTTAATCTTCTATCAGCACACCTTCCAATCTCAGAAGAAAAAAACTGAGTCAGTTCAAAATTGCAACAGCAGAGGATGGTGAACTGCAGCTCGTGATGAAAGTGGCTCAGTTAGGTTGGCCAGAGCAGGTTAGCCAAGTTCCAGCTGAAATAAAGAAATACTGGACATTCAGAGAAGAACTCAGCTGCTCAGAAGGACTTGTTTTCAAAAACTCCAGACTCGTTGTTCCTGAAAAACTGAGAGCAGAAATGCTTCAAAAAATCCATGAAGCCCATCTAGGGATTGTCAAATGCAAAGAGAGGGCAAGAGATGTATTACTTTGGCCTGGGATGTCCAAACAAATTGAGGACATTGTGGTGAAGTGTAGCATCTGTAACACTTTCAAAAAAAGCAATGCAAAAAAACCACTGCTGTGCCATGACATTCCAGATCGATCATGGGCAAAACTGGGTGTGGCTCTTTTCCATTTTGATCAAGGTCATTATCTGCTCTGTGTAAATTACTACTCAAAGTATCCGGAAATTGCTAAGCTGCCCCAGACAACAAGCAAACATGTAATTGTAGCTCTGAAATCCATGTTTGCAAGACATGGAATCCCAGATGAGGTTATGTTGAACAATGGACCGCAGTTTGCGAGTGAGGAGTTTAAACAGTTCGCAGCAGAGTGAGAGTTTAAACACACTACATCAAGCCCAGGATTCCCACAATCCAACGGTAAAAGTGAACGAGCAATCCAGACCATAAAAAACCTGCTCAAGAAAGCACGAGAGCCGAGGAGACCCATATCTTGCTCTCCTTGAGTACAGAAATGCACCTTTGGATGGAGTGAGACCGTCTCCTGCCCAACTGCTAATGGGTCGGCGACTAAAGACAAAACTATCAGCAACTACACAGCTGTTGAAGCCTCAGCTGTACAAGGAAATGCATGGACAAATGAGAAAGAGTTCAAACACAAACACTACTTTGATCGAGGCGCAAGAGACCTGCCTGCACTACAGGAGGGTGAGTCTGTGCGATTCAGAGTGGGCAATACATGGCAGCCAGCTGTTGTGAAACATCACCATGTTCAGCCAAGGTCTTTTGTGATCCAAACACCTGAAGGCAGCACCTTTCGCAGAAATAGGCGACATCTGCTGAAGAGTAGAGAGGACAGACTTCCAGGACTGGACAGAACAGGTCAGAAACAGAAGGACTCCATGGCATCTGCTAGTGAACCAGCAGACATCACAGTGACGCCAACACCTGTTGCTTCTCCTATAAGAGAGACTGTAAGACCGGAGGTGACTACAACTACAACAGGTCCAGTAAAGATCTCACACTCTGGGAGCGTGATTAAACCTCCACGTTATTCACAGTAAAAAAAAAAGTAGAGTGAATGTAACGGTGAATTCATGTTGTTACATTAAAGGTCACACACTTGTTTAATGTTTGCACTGAGTTGAAAGTAACATTGCATAGATGTTTTGTTGGTTAGTAAAATAGGCAAATCAAAAAAAAGAAAAAGAGAGAACAGAAAGTTAATGGCTTTAAGTTAAGGATAAACATCTCTAAGAGGAAGCACATAAATGCTTTAACAATGCTTAGATTGTTATTTGAGTTTATTATTACATGATTGAGGTTTATTTGCTTTGGTTACATATTTAGGTGTTCTGTTTGAAAGAGGGAGATGTGATGTGTAGTAAATAGGCTTAGCCTGTGGTGGCACTGCTGCTGTAACGTACCTGTTGAATGACATGTAACACCATAGAAGAAGGCACCCAGTAAAAAGACGGTCAAGCTGAATCAACGTGCTATCCATCTGAGTTATTGTGTCACCTCATTGTTAATCCAAATAACAATACATATATGACACCATGGTTTACGCTTCCACTGCTATGCTTATGACACGCAGCTGTATCTCAGCACGAAACCATCCACTCAGCTCCCCCCACAATCCCTTATCAACTGCCTGTACCAAATAAAAATCTGGATGTCATCAAATCTACTCAAGCTAAATAGCAATAACACAAAGGTCATGGCTGTGACTCCCAAGGCGCTGCTCCAGAACATTGGAGATCTTCTCCTTGACATGGACTGCTGCTCGTTGTGCCCATTCCAAGAGGTCTGCAACCTGGGTGTCATTCTGGACTCCACTCTCTCATTCCAGTCACATATCAAATCCATTACTAAATCTTTTTTCTTTCACCTTAATAACATCTCCAGACTCCAGCCATCACTCTCAGACTCCATGGCAGAGACCTTCATCCATGCCTTCATCACCCCCCCCCCCCATCTGGATTATTGCAACAGAGTCCTGTCTTGGGTACCCAGCAAAGCCCTGGACAGGCTTCAGTGTGTGCAGAACCCAGCTGCCAAGATTCTCACCTGCACCAAGCCCTGGCAGCATATCACCCCCACCCTCATCCACCTTCACTGGCTCCTGGTCAAGTACTGCATTTCCTACAAAATCCTCCTCCTCACCTACAAATCCAGCCATAGCCATGCCCCCCCCCCCCCCCAAGTACCTATCAGACCACTGCCATCCCTATATTCCATCCTGGAATCTGTGATCCACAGACATGGGCCTGCTTTCACCCACACCAGCCTGCAGACTTTTGGGGACAGAGTCTTCAGTATGGCCACCATTTGGAACACTCTCCCAGAAGAAATCTGCAACGCTGCTTCTTTGGCCACTTTTAAAAAAAACTCCTGAAAACTCATTTGATCACCAAGGCCTATGGTCTCTAGTCACTTCTATCATCCCTGGCAATCTTTGCTATTTTTCTTTTCTGTTCTTATATTATTTGTTTTGTCTGTCCTACTATCTGTAAGGTGTCCTTGGGTTCCTTGAAAGCGCTATATAAATTTAAGTTGTTGTTGAAGGGTGGCTGGTATATCTATGGTGCCCACCATCTCTGACAAAGTGCCCTTGAGCAAGGCAATTAACCCCAAAAACTGCACTGTGGCTGACTCTATGCTCTGAACCCTCCAAAGAAATGCATAGATGGGTGGAGGGAATGACATTTGTATAGATAGATGGGGATATGCGAAAAGATAAATTTCCTTTGGCCTTATGTTAAAACCGATAATAAAGTACTCTTCTTCTTCTAGCTATCTCCAAGCCATTCGTGGACTTGAAAAAGCAATCCACTATATGTCTAATCACATAGTACTGAAAAAACAGAAAGAAGGGATTGTTTGATTGAAAGATCATGTGGCAGGGTCGAATGATTGTTTAATGGTGAACAGATGACGGGGATGAAAAGGTGAGCAAGGAATAGAAAGTGATTAAACTTGTGCAAAGAGCTTCTTTTTAAAGAAAAAAAAACTTATCAGACAGCCAAACTGTCCATCTGATCAAATCATTATCAGTCTCGTATCCGCTTAGAACCAGCAAAAAATCCCAAAACTAGAGGAGTGGTTTTCTCTGAAGCAGCTTTGTAAAAAAAATTCTAAATAATTTCTCACATGTTCCAAGGAAAGAACTATTTAAAGACTGAATGAAAGTCTTGAATCAAATGACCAGCTGGGGGATTAAAGGGAGTGAACTACCCACTTTCCTGACAAAAAAAACAAAAAAAAACAACACTTATAGCACTCATCATCTTGTTAAGGACATAACACAGCACTTAAATGTCCTCTTTTGAGTTTCCTTTAAAGTCGTCATGGAATAATTTTTTCTTCTGATGGCAAGTACGTAGGCAAAAATTTCTAACCCACTCGTCTCCGCATTGCTGCCCCATCTCCTTTCTGGGAACAGAGAAGGCCAAGTTTAAACACTTACGTCTTCCTCTTCCCTTTCCTGTGATTCAGAACACAGAAATAAAAAAGAAAAAACCCTGTTCAACTGGAGGAAAAATAGATTTCCAAAGGTCCAACAAACAAATGGTCAGCAGCTATTTACGGAAAATACCTCACATTCCCCGTCTCATATCATATCTTAGTCTGCTGCCATGACCGTGTCAGGGCAGACCACCGCCTCTCTATCATCCTCTCTCTCTCTCATCCTCTCTCTCTCTTCCCTTGTTTATCTAGTCTTTCTCTACTTGCTTTTTTTAGGCAGCATCCTTTTTTTGTGTGTGACTACAGAGGAATAGCTGCATTTTTTTCCCTCCGTGGCCCCGAATGGAAATGTCTGAAGCCACGCAATCTTTTGAAGTAGTCCATTGTCTCTCAATGAGCAGTTGGTGGGAGACGGGAAGTGGCATGAGGTAGAGGACGTGATGGAGAGAGGGACTGGATGGGCGGGGATGAGGGGTTGGAGTGGTCAGAGGAGTGAAAGGGTGAGGGAAGAGATGCAAGGTATTACGAGGGAGAGAGAGAGAGACTGAGAAGAGAGACAGTGGAAGAATCTGGGCTGGGTTTATAATTCAACATTAACACTCATCTTTCAGCGGTGTTGCATGGGGAGATGAAATGTGGATATTGTCATATCGTGACACAAAAATGTGTTGTCTAAATTCATTGTGATGGGAATCTGTCACCTAAAATTTTTGAGGGAGTATTATTTGAAAACTTGTTCTGATTTGATGTTGTACTTCACATTACCAACTACTGGATTCTTGAATATGGTATTTTTGCATAAGTAAGCAGATATCATGACATATATCAATATTGTCCAAAGTTTCCCATGATTATCATGATAAAATTTTTCATTATCGCCCAGCACAAAGCAGAAGAGAGGAGGAGACAGGAGAGAGAGAGCGAGAGAAGGACATAGTACCTATATGACAGAGACAGAATGATAGAGATTGAGTGGGAGAGTGTCTTGGGAACAGAATGAGAGACAGAGAGACAGAGAGAGAGAGAGATGAAAATTCAATGTAAATTCCAAGACTTGGACACACTCTCTGACCAGACCAAAATGCAACATGTACTTGGGGAAAACAGTGTGAGCACCATAGATGCAGCGAGATATGTCAGGTCATGTCACAGCCTAAGAGACAAGCAGCACAACACATGACAGCTGTAGTCTCCTCACAACCCATGCTCCACCTTTTGATCAACTTCTGTTTCTCTATTATTATGGCTATGTTATTGTTACAATGTTGTGTTGATGTTCATTATTAGTGTTGTTGTGTACCATTCAAACTGTATTTTAGATGCTTTGGCAACATTATTGTAAAACTTTCATGCCAATAAAGCCCTTTGAATTAAATTGAGAGAGAGAGAGAGCGAGAGAGAAAGAGAGTGAGAGAGAGAGGGAGAAGGACATACCTATATGACAGAGACAGAATGATAGAGATTGAGTGGGAGAGTGTCTTGGGGACAGAATAAGAGAGACAGACAGAGAGAGAGAGAGAGAGAGAGAGAGAGAGAGAGAGAGAGAGAGAGAGAGAGAGAGAGAGAGAGAGAGAGAGAGAGATTCATAGAGAACAGCTGTGGCTTGTTCTATCTCCGACAGACTATATTACATGTACATCTGTTGAACCTGGCACACGTGAACTTTGACGCTCCACCCTGCCGACAAAGACTGAACTCTCTCCTCTCCCGTTTAAAGTTTGACGGCCCGCTGTCAAAAATAACCCCAACACCACTGACTGGAGGGAGACGGGGGAACGTGACCAAGCGACCACAGTGAACGTGAGCACCGGCGAGCACTTCATGTTTGATTTATCAGGCAAAGCTGCTCCAAGCACACTCTGCACATTGTTTCAGTGTGTTCCTGCAGCCAGACAGAGGTCCTGCCGGGCACCTCGGCGTTGAGACAGGCCCTTACAGGAACAACGGGCGGAGGGAAATTTCTACTCCTTTATTTTCAGACTTCCTATGTTTCTTGCTCTGTTATTAGCACTCCTGCTCCTGGTGTTTTCTGTCTGTGTAATTTTACTAAAAATGAATGCCAAGTACTGCCCTCCCAAAATATTGCCTCACTCAACGTAATAAGGAGAGCATCGGTCACCAAGCTACACAGAGCTGGGGCAGTTTATTTGTACTGGCAGTTGTAATAAGACATATTTTGCTGGTCTTCAACATCTCAGTTATGTGACTGGACATATGCATCCGTTCCTATTTTTACAAAAGCCAGCGCTGTGCTGTTAGTAAGTCATTTTGCAGCACTGAAGTAGAAAAAGTGGTCCAACAGATTTGAAAATCAGAGCCAAAGACAGTCAGAAAAGCACTGAATAGGGCATTATCCGTAGCTTTGTAAGTAAGTCTTTGTGAAACGCAGCAGCCATCAAACCATATTTACACATTTCTAAAAGTTTTGCAGTCGCTATGGCAGAAGCAATAACGAATCAAAATTCAGTTTTACCACCATGTAAGGTCAATCTAACAAGCCATTCAGGACTTATGTCTAGTATCTATTTACACTTTGCCTAATAAAAGGAGGCGGTGAAATGCTTTATCGATCCCTGAGACGACAGGGTAGTCGCAACAGCAAACGAACAGTTTACAAATAGCAAGTAAAGGAAATTGGGGTGTCGGGGTGGCATGGTGGTCTATTCCGTTGCCTACCAACACAGGGATCGCCAATTCGAATCCCCGTGTTACCTCCGGCTTGGTTGGGCATCCCTAAAGACACAATTGGCCATGTCTGCAGGTGGAAAGCCAGATGTGGGTATGTATCCTGGTTGCTGCACTAGCGCCTTCTCTGGTTGGTCGAGGTGTCTGTTCGGGGGGGGGGGGTCCCACCCCTACGTCCCCCTGGTGAAACTCCTAATTGTCAGGTGAAAAGAAGCGGCTGTCAACTCCACATGTATCGGAGGAGGCGTGTGGTAGTCTACAGCCCTCCCCGGATCGGCAGAGAGGGTGGAGCAGAGACCGGACGACTCGGAACAGTGGGGTAATTGGCCGGATACAGTTGGGGAGAAAATGGGGAAAAAAGCCCCCCCCCCACCAAAAAAAAAAAAAAGAAAGAAAGAAAGAAAGAAAGTAAACAAAGTTGGCATGCCAAAGCACACAGACTTAACATATGTATTGTCCAGGGCAAGAAGATATAACCAGGGCACTCAAAGAAAAACAAAAAACTCTTCCTAGATCTAAGGTCATTTCTCTCTCCGTGATGTGCCGTGAGACGATTCTGCCAGCTCATCTCATGCGGCAACATGTGGCAGCTTCAAACGTCATCCAATTGCCTACAGTGGAAAAAGCCGAAGAAAAAACAACAACAATATTAAACAAAATGAAATCCACGCAACGACGTCAAAACGCGCACGCACGCACATATACCCATAAGATGCGTAAACAAAAGTCTGTGTATCCTGCCAGGGGAACAGGTGTGCTAGAAAAAGCGGGGGAGGGGATGTGGGGGGGGGTTCACAAAACCCTCAGCTTCACACTGGATTCCCTGTGAAATAGTCAGCTAAGCCTGGCTTAAACTGAACAGAGCAGTATTGGCCTGAGAGTGAGCCGAGCGAGCGAGCGAGAGCGAGAGCGAGAGAGAGAGAGAGAGAGAGAGAGAGAGAGAGAGAGAGAGAGGAGAGAGAGAGAGAGAGAGAGAGAGAGAGAGAGAGAGAGAGAGAGGAGAGAGAGAGAGAACAAGAAAGAAGCATTTCCAAGCATTGAGCCTTGCCAACTAAATCACGAGTGTTATTGCAGGTTATTCAATATTAAATCTTTGTTTTCCTTGGCAGTATTATTGCAGGTGAAACTCTTGGTGTTCACTTACTGAAGTAATAATTTACTAGAGCTCCGTGAAGGCGTACAGCGGTTACAGTCCAGTAATAGGCACATTTTGCCGAGGCGGTAGGCTGTGATGGAGGGCAGAGAAGTACAACATATTGAATGCAAGTGGGGAAGAAGCGAGCAATGCACTTAGCCCCGACTCTTACAGTCAACACTTGAATTAAATCTCTCCGGACACCAACCTTACTTAAAACAACAGTCAAACAACATAATACCTGCAACCGGTCACAGTACAACCCGAAACCAGATACAAGTGAATCAAACCATAAACCTCAATTCTAGAAGACTCAAATGAACAGCCCAAAAAACAACTGCAGAATGCAAAGAGAGAGAGAGAGAGAGAGAGAGAGAGAGAGAGAGAGAGAGAGAGAGAGAGAGAGAGAGAGAGAGAGAGAGCGCGAGAGAGAGAGAGAGAGAAAGGACAGAATCAGAGAGAAGCCAAGAGACACAGATAGAAAGAAAAAGAAAGGAGAGAGAAAGAGAGAAACTTTGTGGAGGCGTAAAGGGAGAGGAGCTGCCTCCGGTCAGGAAGTGGACTTAGACAACTTGGCCTCTTCTGGACCTGAACCACAGGGAGAGACTTTGGTAATAGATCTGGTGTGTGTGTGTGTGTGTGTGTGTGTGTGTGTGTGTGTGTGTGTGTGTGTGTGTGTGTGTGTGAGTGCGTGTGTGTGCGCGCGCGCGCGCACACACACATACTTATTTGCCCATGTGTTTGAGTTAAGATGGTTTTTTTCCTCCACTGCATAGGGGGTTCTCTAACTGGCAATACAAAGTTTACTTCAAAACATAACACAAGTCCCAAATTCACCTATGGCAGGTGGCAGATTTCTCTGCAATGTTGACACTACGTGGTTTTTTTTTTCCACATCTGCTCAACTCTGAGATAAATATAGGGGATTTAAGTTCATTGTGATTCGCAAAATAAATAAATAGATAAATGAATTGCAAAATGTATCCGGAAGGGTATTAGAACACGAAGAAATAACAGCACAAGGTTAAAGATAAGAGATACCGTGTAAAGTTCACTCCAGTTCACGCAGAACTGTATCATGTTCCATTTCCTGTTCTTTGGTAGTCATCCAAGTTTTCAGGGCACGGAGCCGCGTTTAAAGTGAAATACCGCTCAATTCACGAACACCGTATGTGTAATAGGTCGCTGTATATGTCACTCCAGTCGATACTCTGGAACATTCTGCTCAGATAGTCATTGTAGATTTTGGATTTAAAAGGCAGCTCCCAGATATGAGACCAACCCATCTCTGGATTAAAAAAAAAGAAGAGGTTGACAAATTTGAAAAAAAGAAAAAAAAGAATAAAATCAATTTCCTGGAATCGGTGATGCTGGATTGTATGTACGGACATGCACACCCACACATAGACAGATGTTGAATGTGTGTGTGTGTGTGTGTGTGTGTGTGTGTGTGTGTGTGTGTGTGTGTGTGTGTGTGTGAGCAAGACAGAGGGAGGCCTACTTTCAGGCCAGCATTGCCTCTCTGTCTTTCTCTCTCTCTCTCTCTCACACACACACACACACACACACACACACACACACACACACACACACACACACACACACACACACATATTCCTATGGCCTCCTCACTGGAGAGGTAACACACACACACACTGCCATGGCCTGAAGCACACAGTGTACAGTTACTAACATCCCCAGGAAGCGGAGGTATGACATCACCCTTATCTCCTCTGAGCCCATGGGAAGACTGGCGAGAGAGAGAGAGAGAGAGAGAGAGAGAGAGAGAGAGAGAGAGAGAGAGAGAGAGAGAGAGAGAGAGAGAGAGAGAGAGAGAAGTAAGACAAAGGGAAAAGAGAGAGGGAAAAACAGGGGGGAGAAGCGGTGGGGTAACAGGGACGGAGAGACCAAGGGGGGAGAAAGAAAAACCCGAACAAAAAGAGAGAGAGGAAAGGAGTGATGTAGAGACGGAGATGGAGTTGGGGGAGGAGAAAGAAGAAGAAATGGAAAGAGAGCAAAAATATTAATTATGATGTAACATTTGGCAAAAACACGCGTTTAAGTTTTCGACATTCACTGCATATTCAAATATGGGCTTTCCCTCTCCTTCGCACGTACTTTATTTGACATGACACTTGACTCCAACCAAATACGGCAGGTATTAAAAAGAGAGGGCACTTTGATAACAAAACCACTTTGGTCCATAGTCCTAATGTGAGTGTTATATGTACAGAGGCCACGTCGAGAGACTAAATCATTGTTCAAGCTATCATCTCTTACCAATCGGCAACAATTACTTCAGATTGTGTCTACAATTACTGATACATAGGCTCTGATGCAAAAGTCATTTCATGTTGGAATGTAAAATTTTGACCCTGAGAGCAGGATAAGCAGTTTGGATAATGGATGAATGTAAAATTTTGCTCAGACCTTAAAGGGATACCACACATACACACCACACAAACAGTTTTCCATAAGCAGACAGCTTTGGTTTTTCTGCCATGCTGATAATTTTAACAAGATACAGGAGGATTATATTATTTTATAATTTACAGTATTGTACACACACACACACATAAGAAGATGATGGACTACAGACTCTACTACCTTGTAAGTCCTGATATTGAAAGTCACAGCAGACTTTGGCTGTTTTCATATAAACTCACTGAAAAAAAGTTCAAATCAGTGTCCACAACATTGTCTCATTGTATCAGTCCAGTTTGTTTCAAATTTGACAAATGTCTTAATTGGATATAATAGTTGTTTGAGCTTTTTATTGTCAATTATTTGCATGAAATATTAGTTTACATCATAAAGTGTTTTCTTATCTGTGTTTTACACCATTTCCTTTGTCTTATTTGTATTTTTTGGTGATTTATTGATACATGCACACACTTTAACTGGGCCTATATGCCTTTCTAGAACTGCACATCGAATGGTCATGTTTACTTGACTCACTGGATTATATACACTACCGTTCAAAAGTTTGGGATCACCCAAACAATTTTGTGTTTTCCATGAAAAGTCACACTTATTCACCACCATATGTTGTGAAATGAATAGAAAATAGAGTCAAGACATTGACAAGGTTAGAAATAATGATTTGTATTTGAAATAAGATTTTTTTTACATCAAACTTTGCTTTCGTCAAAGAATCCTCCATTTGCAGCAATTACAGCATTGCAGACCTTTGGCATTCTAGCTGTTAATTTGTTGAGGTAATCTGGAGAAATTGCACCCCACGCTTCCAGAAGCAGCTCCCACAAGTTGGATTGGTTGGATGGGCACTTCTTGCGTACCATACGGTCAAGCTGCTCCCACAACAGCTCAGTGGGGTTCAGATCTGGTGACTGCGCTGGCCACTCCATTACCGATAGAATACCAGCTGCCTGCTTCTGCTCTAAATAGTTCTTGCACAATTTGGAGGTGTGTTTAGGGTCATTGTCCTGTTGTAGGATGAAATTGGCTCCAATCAAGTGCTGTCCACTGGGTATGGCATGGCGTTGCAAAATGGAGTGATAGCCTTCCTTATTCAGAATCCCTTTTACCCTGTACAAATCTCCCACCTTACCAGCACCAAAGCAACCCCAGACCATCACATTACCTCCACCATGCTTAACAGATGGCGTCAGGCATTCTTCCAGCATCTTTTCATTTGTTCTGCGTCTCACAAACGTTCTTCTTTGTGATCCAAACACCTCAAACTTGGATTCATCCGTCCACAACACTTTTTTCCAGTCTTCCTCTGTCCAATGTCTGTGTTCTTTTGCCCATCTTAATCTTTTTCTTTTATTGGTCAGTCTCAGATATGGCTTTTTCTTTGCCACTCTGCCCTGAAGCCCAGAATCCCGCAGCCGCCTCTTCACTGTAGATGTTGACACTGGTGTTTTGCAGGTACTATTTAATGAAGATGCCAGTTGGGGACCTGTGAGGCGTCTGTTTCTCAAACTAGAGACTCTAATGTACTTATCTTCTTGCTCAGTTGTGCAACGCGGCCTCCCACTTCTTTTTCTACTCTGGTTAGAGCCTGTTTGTGCTGTCCTCTGAAGGGAGTAGTACACACCGGTGTAGGAAATCTTCAATTTCTTAGCAATTTCTCGCATGGAATAGCCTTCATTTCTAAGAACAAGAATAGACTGTCGAGTTTCAGATGAAAGTTCTCTTTTTCTGGCCATTTTGAGCGTTTAATTGACCCCACAAATGTGATGCTCCAGAAACTCAATCTGCTCAAAGGAAGGTCAGTTTTGTAGCTTCTGTAACGAGCTAAACTGTTTTCAGATGTGTGAACATGATTGCACAAGGGTTTTCTAATCATCAATTAGCCTTCTGAGCCAATGAGCAAACACATTGTACCATTAGAACACTGGAGTGATAGTTGCTTGAAATGGGCCTCTATACACCTATGTAGATATTGCACCAAAAACCAGACATTTGCAGCTAGAATAGTCATTTACCACATTAGCAATGTATAGAGTGTATTTCTTTAAAGTTAAGACTAGTTTAAAGTTATCTTCATTGAAAAGTACAGTGCTTTTCCTTCAAAAATATGGACATTTCAATGTGATCCCAAACTTTTGAACGGTAGTGTATATATATATATATATATATATATATATATATATATATATATATATATATATATATATATATAACTTTGTTAAAAAAAACACTCAACAGTAGGGAAAGTGCTCAACAAATATGGAGCAAAATAATCCAGTGAGTCAAGTAAATTCTTTCTGAGACAGTACAAGCCTGTTTCATGCCATAAGCATTGACAGTAGTTTTATTGACAGCTGATGGTTGCTTATAGCATGAACAAAGCTCAGCGTTTTCGGTTTTTATTTTTCAAAGCCACCCAGCATGCCGAATTTCGCTACAAGAGGACACTGTTACATAATCTCACATGGACAGGAACAACTTTTGGATCCGTGGAAACATAAAATTCGGGTGAAGATCAGTTTAAAAATCTGGGTATTTTACGGTGAAAATCGGTAAAAATCGAAAACGCTGAGCCTTGAGCATGAAACAGGCTTGTACTGTCTCATAGAGAATTTACTTGACTAACTGGATTATTTTGCTCCTTATTTGTTGAGCACTATCTCTACCGTTGAGTGTTTCTTTTAACAAAGTTATATTTATATATAATCGCATCACCATGTGTTGGCCTGGCGGCCTGACCAGGGTGTCTTCCCACCTGCCGCCCAATGACTGAGAGCAGGATGGATGGACGGATAGTTAATTTTTTTAGTTTTAGTTAGGATTCTATCTGCAGCATTCTGAACCATCTGAAGACTTTTAGTACTAACATGTGGCAGGCGTGAAAACAAAACATTATAGGAATCAAGTCTGAATGAAACAAATGCATGTATTAGAGTCTCTGCATCAGCCATGGACAGGAAAGACCGAATTTTAGCTATGTTACATAAGTTAAAAAAAAGGCAGTCTTGGTGATTTTTTTATGTCGTTATCAAAGGAGAGGCTCACATCAAATGTAACACCGAGATTTTGGGCTGTCACACTTTGTGAAATTACAGCGTTGTCAATTGTTATTGTTGCTTGATCAAATTGGTGTCTGTGTCTAGCAGGGCCAATGAACAGCATCTCATTTTTATCCAAATTTAAAAGCAGAAAGTTTAGTGACATCAAATTTTACAAAGCAGCCAAGCAGGCCTCTTATTTAGTCATTTGAGTATGATCATCAGTCCTTACAGGCACATACAACTGAGTATCATCAGCATAGCAATGGAATTTTATTCTATAACTGCGTATAATTTGGCCAAGAGGTGAAATATAAAGAGAGAAAAGGAGAGGGCCAAGAACTGAGCCCTGAGGTACACCATATTTAATGTCAGAGAATTTTGATGTAATATTACTATAGCAGACACAATATGTTCTTCCAGATAAGTAGGACTTAAGCCAAGACAGGGCTAAATCAGAGACACCAAAATTACAATTTTATCTGTCTAATAGTATACAATGATAAGTGGTGTCAAAGGCTGCACTGAGGTCCAGGAGTAGAAGCACAGAAGTGGAATCAGAGTCCATATGTTAGGGCTCGGTCTGTTGACCAACCTGGCAACCAGCAATGAGAGCGGGGGAGGGGCGCGTCTGAAACACCTGCAGCCTACCTACTCGTTAACCACTCTAGTATAAGTTTGTTTGCTTTCCAGAACTCGTCGCGAGTTCGTCCTGAACAGTCCCGTGAGTAAATTCTTCGTCTCGAGTTTTGTGACATTTCTGTGTCTCCCGGTGGAGTACAGATTGTAGTATTCTCCGTGTTTTTGCTTGTTTGATTATTCCCTTGTGTCAGTTCTCCTTGAGAGCTTGTTCGGAGAAGAACTCTCTTTGTGTTTTCCCCATTGGATTTTCCCATCGTGATTTTCTAGTTGAGATCAAGTTTTTGATATTCTAATTTCTCCTCTCTCACTGTGGATCTTATTACTCGGTTGGACTTCTACCTTAAAGGAGCAGTTTGTGTTTTTTTCCCTTTCGGACTTTAAAGGAGCAGTTTACGTTTTTTCCCTTTCGGACTTTAAAGGAGCAGTTTACGTTTTTTTCCTTTTCGGATTAAGGGGGCAGTTTACGTTTTCCCATTTTTAAGAAGCTATTCTCAAGTTCCGCCTGAAGCGCCTCCCCCTTCTGTCCAGGCCCGGCCGGCTCTCCTCTACGAGTCCTGCCAGGTTGGTGCTTTACTTTGTCTTGTGTTGTCGCTATTGGGTTCGTTCTACAAACCCTAACAGTACGAACTCGCCCTCACTATGAACCCAGACAACCCAGACGCCAATCCTGTCCAGGCTGCTCTCTATAAGCAGATTCAACTTACAGCCTCCCACGGCCAGCAACTACAAGAGGCCGCTGTTGCCATGCAGGGCCTCCGGGCTCAGGTGCAACCCCTCCAGGCTTCGGTGGATTCTCTTTCGGCCCAGCAAGCGGCGCTCGCGAGCCAACAAGAGGAGGTTCTTAAGCAGTTGCAAACTCTCACAGCGGCTATCACCATCCAGCCAGCTGTCCCACCAGTTCCGGCCGCCCCTCCTCCAGCAGTGCCCGCAGCCGTTGCCTTAGACAATCCTACCGTTTATGTTTCGGATTTCCGGGAGCCCAGTATCTCCAATCCCAAGCCTTTTGATGGCAACTTTGAGACCTGTGCCACGTTCATCATGCAGTGTGAGCTTGTCTTCGCCCACCATTCCAGGGGGTTCACCACAGATGCTGCAAAAGTTGCTTACGTGACTAACCTGCTGACTGGCCGCGCTGCTCAGTGGGCCACTGCTTCCTGGTCCATGGGGGCCAGTTTCTGCTCTTCCTACGATGACTTTGTGGCTGAGCTTCGGAAGGTATTCCATCATCCAGTGTACGGTCAGGATCCGGGTGTCCGATTGAGCAGGATCCAGCAGGGCAGTGGCAGTGTCACTGACTACTCAGTCGAGTTCAGGCTGGCTGCGGCTGAGAGTGGCTGGAACGACCAGTCACTTCGGGTAACCTTCCGTAGGGGCCTCAGCGATGCCGTCAAGGATCAGCTAGCCACCCGGGAGGATCCTACCTCTCTCGACGACCTTATCAGCCTTGCCATCCGCATCGATGGACGTCTCCGCGAGAGAAGGCGCGAGCGAGGTCTACGGGGAACCGTTTCTACCTCTCAGCCATCCAGAGCTTCCGAAGGGGGCTCTTCTTCGTCGCACTCCACTTCCCCTGTGGCAAGCCTCTCCTCCTCCCAGACAGTGACAGAGGAGGAACCTATGCAGCTTGGGCGTACACGACTGACTCCCGCTGAACGGGAGGCCCGGTTCAAGGCAGGTCTCTGTCTTTACTGCGGTCTTAAGGGACACCGGATCAGCGAGTGTCCTACGCGGCCAAAAGATTAGGCTCACTGGGACCCCGGGAGATCCTAGTGAGCCGTCTTTCCTGTTCCCGCCATCCTGCTCCGGCTAACCATCTTGTGAGCGTTACCCTGGCTTGGGCAGACCAGCGGCTCACTGTAGGCGCACTCATCGATTCGGGAGCTGATGGGTGTTTCTTGGACTCTACGTTTGCTGCTCAAGCTAACATTCCATGTGAGGAATTGGAGAGGCCAATAGAGGCCTTTGCTCTGGATGAGCGCCGCCTGGCCAGTGTTACCCGACAGTCCTGTCCCGTGTCTCTCACTATTGCTGGAAACCATGTGGAGAGCCTTCAGTTCTTCGTCATCCAGTCTCCCTTAGTTCCTGTGATCTTGGGGCGTCCCTGGTTGGCTCAGCATGAGCCACACATTGCTTGGTCGTCTGGTAACATTTTGGAGTGGAGCTCCTCCTGTCACGCCCGGTGTCTTCAGGCCGCACCTGGTCCAGCAGTCCAGACTGTTCCGATTGCCCCTCCTCCCGATCTTTCCTCTGTTCCTCCCGAGTATCATGATCTCGGGGAGGTCTTCAGCAAGACGCGAGCTCAGTCTCTCCCTCCGCATCGGCCATATGATTGTGCTATCAACCTCCGTCCTGGGGCCTCTCTCCCTAGCAGTCGTCTTTACAGCCTTTCCATCCCCGAGAAGGCTGCTATGGACGATTACATTTCAGAATCGTTGGCGGCAGGGCTCATCCGACCCTCATCCTCCCAGGTGGCAGCTGGTTTCTTTTTCGTTAAGAAGAAGGATGGTGGTCTCCGACCCTGCATTGATTATCGCCAACTCAACGACATCACCATCAAGAATAAATACCCCCTGCCTCTGATGAGCTCCACCCTCGAACCCCTGACCCAGGCGACTGTCTTCACTAAGCTGGATCTCCGGAACGCCTACCATCTCGTTCGGATCCGGAGAGGGGACGAGTGGAAGACAGCCTTTAAGACTCC
Source organism: Lampris incognitus (assembly GCF_029633865.1). Lineage (NCBI taxonomy): Eukaryota > Metazoa > Chordata > Actinopteri > Lampriformes > Lampridae > Lampris > Lampris incognitus. Next base: position 34,264,804 of record NC_079218.1, read on the forward strand.
CCGTGGTCATTATGAGTACCTGGTAATGCCGTTCGGCCTCACCAACGCCCCGGCGGTGTTCCAGGCACTCATGAATGACATCCTTCGCGACATGCTCGACCAATTCGTTGTCGTCTACCTTGATGACATCCTCATCTTCTCCAGGTCCCTCGAGGAGCATGTCCAGCACGTGCGGCAGGTTCTCGAACGCCTCCTTCGTAACCGGCTGTTCGTCAAGGCTGAGAAATGCCTGTTCCATTCTGAGTCAGTGGACTACTTAGGTTTTATCGTGGAGGGAGGCAAGACTCGAGCTGATCCTAGCAAGATCAAAGCGGTGGTGGAATGGCCGGATCCTAAGTCACGTAAGGAACTGCAGAGCTTCCTCGGGTTCGCGAACTTTTACAGGAGGTTCGTCCGAAACTACAGCTCTGTAGCAGAACCCCTCACCCGTCTAACCTCCCCCTCTCAGCCGTTCGTCTGGTCCCCAGCTGCTCGCTCTGCATTTCTGTCGCTCAAGGAGAGGTTCACCAGTGCCCCCGTCCTACTCCATCCCGATCCCAAGAGGCAGTTCATAGTTGAGGTGGACGCTTCGGACACCGGATTGGGGGCTGTGCTCTCCCAACGATCAGAGGCCGACCAGAAGGTTCATCCTTGCGCGTTCTTCTCCCGCCGGTTCCTTCCCGCCGAGGAGAACTACGATGTTGGTAATCGGGAGCTTCTCGCTGTAGTGGCTGCACTTGAGGAATGGCGCCATTGGCTGGAGGGGGCAGAGCATCCATTTACCATCTGGACTGATCATAAGAACCTGACGTTCATCCGGGCAACCAAACGTCTCAATGGTCGGCAGGCACGGTGGGCCAGCTTCCTCAGTCGGTTCGACTTCACACTGACTTATCGTCCTGGCTCCCGCAACACCAAGGCAGATGCTCTGTCTCGTCAACACCTTAAGGAACCTGTAACGGTGGAGCCAAGTCCCGTCCTCCCTGAGACCAAGGTCGTTGGCGTGGTGACCTGGGGCCTTGAAACGGTGGTCAAGCGCGCCTTGCGCTCCAGTCCAGCCCCGAGCAACGTGCCGCCTCGCCGACTGTTTGTTCCGGACTCAGTGAGGTCTCGGGTCCTCAAATGGGGCCACACCAGTCAGCTCGCTTGCCACCCTGGAGTCCACCGCACTTTCACTTTCATAGCTCGACGGTTCTGGTGGCCCACTATGAGGAGGGACGTCAAGGAGTTCGTCATAGCCTGCACCATCTGTGCCCGCAGCAAGGCCTCTCACCAGGCACCGGCTGGTCTGCTGCAGCCCCTTCCTATTCCCAGTCGGCCCTGGTCCCATGTGGCGTTGGATTTTGTCTCTGGACTTCCTCCGTCTCAGGGCAACACAGTGATCCTGACGGTGGTGGATCGCTTCAGCAAGGGTGTTCACCTGGTGGCTTTGCCTAAGCTTCCTTCTGCTTCAGAAACCGCTGACCTCCTGATGAGCCACGTCTTCCGTTTGCATGGACTTCCCAAGGACATTGTGTCAGACAGAGGGCCCCAGTTTGTTTCCCGTGTGTGGCGTGCTTTCTGCAAGGGGTTGGGCGCCTCGGTCAGCCTTTCGTCGGGATATCATCCGCAGACTAACGGACAGACTGAGAGGATGAACCAGAGTGTGGAATCTGCTCTCCGTTGCGTCGCTGCCAAGAAGCCAACCTCCTGGAGTCAGTTTCTCCCCTGGGTCGAGTATGCGGTCAACTCCCTGGTCAGCTCCGCCACCGGCCTCTCGCCCTTTGAGGCATCCCTGGGTTACCAGCCGCCCGTCTTCTCTGCACAGGAGTCCGAAGTGGAGGTTCCCTCCGTGCAGACTCATCTGGACCGCTGTCGTCGTGTCTGGGAGATCACCAGGGCTGCGCTGCTCCGTGCTACGGAACGTGCCAGACGAGGAGCTAACCGTCGCCGATCCACAGCACCAGCTTACCAACCCGGACAGAGAGTCTGGCTGTCCACCAAGGATCTCCCCCTTCAGTCCTCTGCCAAGAAGCTGAATCCCCGGTTCGTTGGACCCTTCGAGATCCAGGAAGTACCCAGTCCTGCAGTTGTGCGTCTTAAGCTCCCGGCCTCCATGAAGATCCATCCAGTTTTTCATGTGTCCCGAGTAAAGCCTGTCTCCGAGAGCCCCCTTATGCCTCCGGCCCCAGCTCCGCCTCCCCCTGAGATTGTGGATGGGCATCCACAGTGGAAGGTCCGTCGGCTGATGGACGTCCGACGCAGGGGACGGGGGTTCCAGTATTTGGTTGACTGGGAGGGCTATGGGGTGGAGGAACGAAGCTGGGTATCCCGCCAGCTCATCATGGACCCTGGTCTGCTCGCTGAGTTCTATCGCCGTCACCCTGACAAGCCTGGCAGGTCGCCTGGTGGCTCCCGTAGAGGGGGGGGTACTGTTAGGGCTCGGTCTGTTGACCAACCTGGCAACCAGCAATGAGAGCGGGGGAGGGGCGCGTCTGAAACACCTGCAGCCTACCTACTCGTTAACCACTCTAGTATAAGTTTGTTTGCTTTCCAGAACTCGTCGCGAGTTCGTCCTGAACAGTCCCGTGAGTAAATTCTTCGTCTCGAGTTTTGTGACATTTCTGTGTCTCCCGGTGGAGTACAGATTGTAGTATTCTCCGTGTTTTTGCTTGTTTGATTATTCCCTTGTGTCAGTTCTCCTTGAGAGCTTGTTCGGAGAAGAACTCTCTTTGTGTTTTCCCCATTGGATTTTCCCATCGTGATTTTCTAGTTGAGATCAAGTTTTTGATATTCTAATTTCTCCTCTCTCACTGTGGATCTTATTACTCGGTTGGACTTCTACCTTAAAGGAGCAGTTTGTGTTTTTTTCCCTTTCGGACTTTAAAGGAGCAGTTTACGTTTTTTCCCTTTCGGACTTTAAAGGAGCAGTTTACGTTTTTTTCCTTTTCGGATTAAGGGGGCAGTTTACGTTTTCCCATTTTTAAGAAGCTATTCTCAAGTTCCGCCTGAAGCGCCTCCCCCTTCTGTCCAGGCCCGGCCGGCTCTCCTCTACGAGTCCTGCCAGGTTGGTGCTTTACTTTGTCTTGTGTTGTCGCTATTGGGTTCGTTCTACAAACCTTAACACCATAGCTAGTAAAAGATCGTTCACCATTCTGGTCAGAGCAGTTTCAGTGGAATGACAGGCCCTGAAAGCCGATTGAAAAGGTTCACATAGATGGTTTTCTTCTATATGTGTCAAAAGTTGTTGCTATACAACTCTCTCTAGTACTTTAGAAAAGAATGGGAGATTAGAGGCTGATCGATAGTTATTAAGAAACCCTAGACTGAGGTGCATTTTTTTTTCTAAGTAGAGCATCCATTCCTATACAGATGACACTTAATTATACCTCTCTTTTAACCCTAAAGATTTTAATCAAATTAATACACTCCATGACATGCATGCATGACCTCAAATGCTGAATGGCCAAAAACTTCCTACAGGTAAACACTGATAAGCCTGCAGTACTTTGTAACTTTGTGTGGAAAAGTGCTCCATAAATAAAGTTATTATCATTATTATTATTTACTTACACCCATAATGACAATGGGGTATTTGAGCCAAAATTCAGTGAGCTCAATTCCACTTACCCATTCAAAATTAAACAGTTGCCAGTGCTACCAAGAACTAGCTGTAGTCTCTCAAAATGCCATCGATAGAAATGAGCAAACAAATAGATAAGTTTGTATGTAAATCTTCAGGACTGTAGATTTAAGATGATCTTTTAGTCTTTGGAAAAACAGATCTAAGAATGGGGATGGGGGCGTGGAGCATGAAATGAGAAAGAAGTTTTTTTTTTTAATCTTTGGGGTTTTTTTTTTACTTGGTATGATGCTGTTGTCTTACTGATATATGAAACTTTCAAGAGAGCAATGTGGTAGAGATTAAATAGTGGGATTTAGCAGCTCAACAGCTATTATGTAATGAATATCTATATTTAATTCTCACCTATCTTATCTGTGGTCAGAGTCAGCAGCAATAAATTGCAAAACAAGCTCAGTGGAAAGATTCATCACATCCGTTGTTTAAGTGTATGTGTGTGTGTGTGTGTGTGTGTGTGTGTGTGTGTGTGTGTGTGTGTGTGTGTGTGTGTGTGTGTGTGTGTGTGACACACAATAACAGGAAGTCTGTGACTGAGCAGTGGGACTGTCCAGCTCCCAAATCAAGACACGGAGAGCGTGAACACTGGGCCGGTGTACTGTTGTGTGACGCAATGCTGCCTTGACTTCAACTTGGGAAGAAAGCATTTCCTACTTGGAAGCGCTGACTTTCGAAATTATAAGCGTTCCATTGCAGCTACTTGAAAGAAAACAAGTATGGAATAAAGAATAAATTAGTCATGAAACAAAACAAATTGCTCAACTTATTTTAACTTATTTCAGCAGCAACTTAATGTTGGTCTTAACCTAAATAACTATATCTAAATAATAACATCTTCAACTCGAGATATGCGAGATGCAATTCTTGCCAAAGTTACACAGATAACACAGGTGAAGACAGTCATATTTGTAGTCAACCTGGTTAAAATCAACAGAAAACAGAAATCAATTCTCTTTTTTTTCTTTCTTTCTTTTTTTTTGGAGTTTCCCCCCTTTTTCTCCCCAACTGTACTTGGCCAATTACCCTATTTTCTGAGCCGTCCCAGTCGCTGCTCCACCCCCCTCTGCTGATCCGGGGAGGACTGCAGACTACCACACGCATCCTCTGATACATGTGGAGTTGCCAGCTGCTTCTTTTCACCTGACAGTGAGGCGTTTCACCAAGGGGACGTAGCGCATGGGAGGATCACGCTATTTCCCCCCCAGTTCCCCCTCCCCCCCGAACAGGCACCCTGTCTGGCCAGAGAAGGCGCTAGTGCAGCGACCAGGACACATACCCACATCCAGCTTCCCACCCGCAGACACGGCCAATTGTGTCTGTAGGGACGCCCGACCAAGCCGGAGGTAACACAGGGATTCAAACCGGCAATCCCTGTGTTGGTAGGCAACAGAATAGACTGCTATGCTACCTGGATACCCCAATTATCTTCTCTTTTTTTTTAAAGCAAATGGTTATTCATTATTCAAGTCTGCTTCTGGGCATCGATATATCAAGAAATGAATCCAAAACGATTCTCTTTGGAAATTAATTTTATCCCTCTTCCCTCCTTTATGGAGTTTACCAAGCTGGACCAATGGACACTCATTAAAAGGTGTTAATGGAGCATGTATGCCACAATATTGGAACAAGTTATAATACAGGAAATCACATAGAACAGTTTTAAAAATTACATGTAAAATTCACATGACTAATCAATTGGCAATCAATTAACCCATATTTTTTTATGACTGACTGATCCTGCAAAGCAAGAAAAAGACCTCTTGTATTATTTATTATGTTGTATTATGGAGTGACTGATGATGATGTCGAGTCATTTTTGAATTGGAAAAAAAAAAGATGATGGACTCTTCTAATTCAGAATTATATCTAAGTCTAAATCGCTATTTTCTAAAACAGAGAAGAAATCGTATACCGTGTGTACATTTGGCTGTGGATGCATTCGTCATAGAGATCCAGAAAATAAGGATTTCAACACATCAATTTCAAAAGAAACCATTCTTTTAAAATACAATCACGTTTGACCGTGTTTAGCAAAGTCTTCCCTCAAAATGAATGGCTTCCTAGCCTCAAACTGACAGTGATACTTCATCCACTTAGTAACAAGCATGGCATCACAGAGTGCTATTGGTTTAAAAATAGATCCAGGGGCTATTTATAGAGTAATAAATAAATGGATGGCTGGATGGATGGATGGCTGTAACTCCCTTTCAATGTCATTGAAAACAGATGACATAACGAGAGCCATAATACTGTTTGTAAGTAAGGGGCTCAAGGAAGCTTATCGTTTCTAAGTAGATCTAATAGTGAATTTCACTGGCAGAGAGAAGGCCTTTCCTTATTAAATATGAATATTACTTTGTTGTGGATGGAAGCTATGAATTACATTTTGTTTCGTACATTTATTGTTCTCTCTGTCTCTCTCTCGCCCCCTCTCTCCCTTCCTCTCCGCCTCACTATCCCTCCCCCTTGCTCTCTCTCGCCTCCCTCTCCTTCTCTCTTGTCCCCCTCTCGCTCTCTCTCCTTCTCTCTCTTGCCCCCTCCTCCCTCTCTCTCTCTCTCTCCTTCCCTCTCTCTTGCCCCTCTCTCTCTGCCTCACTACCCCCCCTCTCTCTCTGCCCCTCTCCTCCTTTCTCCTGCTCTCCTTCACTTTCCTCTCCTTCTCCTTTCCATTTTCTTTCTCTCACTCTGTCTCTCTTGATCCCTCCCTCCCTTTCTCTCTCTCTCGACAAGTGGCATACAGGAGCTTGCTGTTAGGCTGACGGTCCCATCCCCAAGCTGTGCATGTGAAGAATCACTTGTACAGTTACTGTGTATTTATAACAACTGTCATTATATCACAAAAGTTTGTCTAGCTTGATCTACTGGGTGAAAAAAAAGCCTTTTTTTTTCTTCTATTAAAGGACATAACTGACTTTAAACAGGCCGCTAAACTTAATGAAGGGCAGAATTGAAATGGTCAAAACTAATGATGGACATGGTGATAATGCATCACCGTGTGTTTTTCTGCTCAGGCTATCCTTAATGATCCCACTCCTTGACTTCCTTATTTCTACCCTTTCTGTGGAGGGATTTAGAGCTGGCTATTTGAATATGAATGGTTGGAGGGACAGACAGAGGAGGGCTTTCATCACGGAGATTCGTCAGAAGAGAAGACTTCATGACGGGTTTTTTTTTTCTTCCACAAGAGACACAGTGACAAGGGTAATAAAATAGACTGAAGCTTAAAAGGATCAGGAGGGCTTTTTGGACACAAGTTGGTATGACTTACTTACTGGTGTGATGTGTCAAGGCATGGACATCAGCCTTATAGGCTCGTGTTTGGAGATCTGGCCACTTGTTGCAGTAAGTTTGCAGCTTGTAAGAGAAAAATGAACAGCAGCAAATGGAGTCAGCTGACAAACACAGTTTTAGCAAAAATACCAACACATCAAAAAATGTTTCAACTACAACCAAATACAGTATCTGTCATGTATTTACTGATGCTCTTTCTCCTCAAAGAGTGACCCAATATCTTGCAAAAACTATTTTGTGTATAGAGATATACTGGTCTTCTTCAAATAACAAAATAGTCCCAACTAGCATTGGTCTGTGAGGAGAAAAAGCATGGATAATGTACCAAAACATTAAAACCACTGACTGGTAAGTGAATAACATTGATTATCTCATTAATACTTGGCAGTTGTCAAGGGGTGTGCTATATTAGGCAGCTAGTGAACAGTGAGTTCTTGAAGTTGATGTGTTGTAACCAGGAAAAATGGGCAAACTTAAGGATCCAGGGTGACGACTGGGTCAGAGCATCTCCAAAATGGCAGGTCTTGTGGGGTGTTCCTGGTATGCAGTGGTCAGTACCTTCCAAAAATGGTCCAAAGAAGGACAACAGGTGAACCGGTGACAGCATCATGGCCACCCAAGGCTCATTGATGTGTGTGGGGAGCAAAGGCTAGCCCATCTGGTCCGATCCCACAGAAGAGCTACTGTAGCTCAAATTGCTGTAAAAGTTAATGCTGGCTATGATAGACAAGTGTCAGAACACACGGTGCATCGCAGCTTGCTGTCTATGGGGCTGCATAGCTGTAGACCAGTCAGAGTGCCCATGATGACCCCTGTCCACTGCCAAAAGCGCCTACATTGGGCATGTGAGTGCCAGAACTGGACCATGGAGCAATGGAAGAAGGTGGCCTGGTCTGATGAATCACATTTTCTTTTACATTATGTGGACAGCTGGGTGTGTATGTGTTGTTTGCCTGGGGAAGAGATGGCACTAGGTTGCACAATGGGAAGAAGGCAAACCGGCGGAGGCAGTGTGATGCTCTGGGCAATGTTTTGCTGGGAAACCTTGAGTCCTGGCATTCATGTGGATATTACTTTGACACATACCACCTACCTAAACATTGTTGCAGACCAGGTACACCACTTCAGGGCAATTGTATTCTCTGGCCTCTTTCAGCAGGATAATGCGCCCTACCACACTACAAAAATTATTCAGGAATGGTTTGAGGAACATGACAAAGAGTTCAAGGTGTTGCCTTGGCCTCCAATTTCCTCAGAGCTCAATCCACTTGAGCATCTGTGGGATGTGCTGGAAAAACAAGTTTGATCCACGGAGGCCCCATCTCACAATTTACAGGACTTGAAGGATCTGCTGCTAACATCTTGGTGGCAGATACCAGAGGACACCTTCAGAGGTCTTGTGGAGTCCATGCCTCGATGGGTCAGAGCTGTTTTGGTGGCACGAGGGGAAACTACACAACATTAGGCAGATGGGTTTAATGTTTTGGCTGATGGTGCATGGGTGACATTGTATTTTTTATAGGGTGACAACAGACCCTGCTGAGGAGGTATATTTTGCTGACATTCACACCTTCCTCTATGTCAGCGGTCGGGAACCTATGGCTCGCGAGCCATATATGGCTCTTCCGGTGACGGCATATGGCTCCCAGACAATTTTGAGTTGAAAATTATTTTTTTTTCAAAAAAATCAGTTTGGAACTGATTTTAAAATACTTGTGATATTTCTTAATAATACTGTGTCATTTTAAAGTAAACAGAAATTAGTTTTGAAGATAAATTTCACGGGTCACGGGTCACCCGTGGGTCGGGTCGGGAACCAATGGCTCGCGAGCATGTCCGGGTCATTGTAAAGGTGAAGAAATCAATTTTATCAGATAGCCAACTAGTTTATCCGCTTCAACCCTTGTAACGGAAAAGATGGCGAAAAGAAAAAAAGACGATGATTACCGTGCATTCCAGGCTGCGTGGACAGAGGAATTTGCATTTGTGGAGAGAGCAGGATCTGCGGTATGTCTAATATGCAATGATAAAATTGCATCGATGAAACGGTCAAATATAAAGCGGCACTTCGATACGCACCATGCTTCATTTGCATCGAAATATCCAGCGGGGGACAGCAGGAAAAGGGCATGCGAGGAGCTACAGCGGAGAGTGCAGACGAGTCAGCAGCAACTACGTGTGTGGGCCAAGCAAGGTGACGGGAATTCCGCTAGCTTTGCGGCTGCTTTGGCAATAGTAAGGAATGGAAAGTCATTCACAGATGGCGAGTATGCCAAAACATTCATGCTTGATGTGGCCAATGAACTGTTTGATGACTTCCCAAATAAAGACAAGATAATCAAACGAATAAAAGACATGCCCTTGTCAGCAAGAACTGTGCACGATCGTAGCATCATGATGGCAAATCAAGTCGAGGAAACACAAATTAAGGACATAAACGCCGGGACATACTTTTCTCTCGCGTTAGATGAGTCAACAGACGTTAGCCATCTATCTCAGTGCAGTATCATTGCCAGGTATGCTGCAGGTGACACACTGCGTGAGGAAAGCTTGGCTGTTTTGCCAATGAAAGGGACAACAAGAGGAGAGGATTTATTCATGTCTTTCATGGAGTTTGCTAAAGAAAAAAAACTACCGATGGATAAACTTATTTCTGTCTGTACTGATGGTGCACCCTGTATGTTGGGGAAGAACAAAGGATTTGTAGCGCTTCTCCGTGAACATGAAAAGAGAGCCATCCTAAGTTTTCATTGCATCCTGCACCAGGAGGCGCTTTGCGCTCAGACGTGTGGCCAGGAGCTTGGCGAGGTGATGTCTCTGGTCATTCGAGTGGTCAACTTTATTGTTGCCCGAGCTTTAAATGATCGCCAGTTTAAAGCTCTGTTAGAAGAAGTTGGGAATCATTATCCTGGTCTGCTTTTACACAGCAACGTGCGTTGGTTGTCAAGGGGGAAGGTGCTCAGCCGTTTTGCAGCTTGCCTGAGTGAAATCCGGACTTTTCTTGAAATGAAAGGCGTCAAGCATCCTGAGCTAGACAACACTGACTGGCTCCTGCAGTTTCACTATCTCGTGGACATAACTGGCCATCTGAACCAGCTCAATGTGAAAATGCAAGGTATTGGAAATACAATCTCATCCCTTCAACAAGCAGTGTTTGCATTTGAAAGCAAGCTGGACGTCTTTCTCAGGGACATTGAAACAGGTCGTCTTCTGCACTTTGAAAGACTGCAACAATTTAGAGATGCATGCTTAGCAAGTGACTCCACTCAACATCTGGATCTCCAGCAGCTAGCTGGCTTTACGTTCAATCTCCTGCAGTCATTCAAAGCACGTTTTGGAGAATTTCGTGCGCGCACTGGTCTTTTCAAGTTCATCACTCATCCACATGAGTGTGCAGTGGACAAAATCGACCTGACATGCATCCCCGGGGTCTCTATCGGAGACTTTGAGCTGGAAGTTGCTGACCTGAAGGCATCAGACATGTGGATGAGTAAGTTCAAGTCACTTAATGGAGAGTTGGAAAGTCTTGCGCGACAGCGAGCAGAGCTGGCGAGGGAACACAAGTGGACAGAAATTAAAAATCTTCAACCTGAAGACCAGCTGATTCTTAAAACTTGGGACGAGCTTCCTGTGACATACCACACAATGCAGCGTGTGAGTATTGCCGTATTGACCATGTTTGGCTCTACATATGCATGTGAACAGTCTTTCTCGCATATGAGGAACATTAAGACCAACCTACGCTCACGTTTAACTGATGGAAGCCTCAACGCCTGCATGAAGCTCAACCTCACCACGTATGAACCAGACTACAAGGCCATCAGCAAAACCATGCAGCACCAGAAGTCGCATTAAAAGTAAGACATATTTAATTTATTATACGTTAAAAATACTATATGGCTCTCAATGAAATATATTTAGAAATATTTGGCTTTTATGGCTCTCCCAGTCAAAAAGGTTCCCGACCCCTGCTCTATGTGAAGACGGATTGCGATGTCTATTCCCAGGTTGTGTACTGGCCTATACATGTTTAGGACATGAATTTGGAGCTGTATTAGAGGTGCTGCTGGAGTTTTTTTTTTTGAGGGGGATCATGGTCAGCTTCCTATTGGAGGGCAGTGCTTTCTCTTCTCTTCTACTTAAGGAGGGTCCCTTGGCTTTGTTAAATAACTGGGTCTCGTTTAAGGACTTTTAGGTACTTGTTTTTTAGGACATTTTAGGTGCTTTTCAGGACACTTTCAAACAATTTGAAAGACAACCTGCAGTATAAATTCACATCGATTACATTTACTGCATCCCTGACAGATCATCATCATCATCAACATCAGCTTGGAGCTATAGGCGAAGGAGGCCTCATCAGCCAAAGTTAATCGGGGGTTAAGTGAATAAGTGGGGCCTAACAGATGGCACAATGGCATTGGAGGGAGGAGGCAGCTCCAGGTTTGCCTACAGGGAATTTTTTTGTTGAAATGGAAATGGCTGAGATGGAGGAGATTGTAGTCCCAAGGAATTCATTTCAAGGAATTCATTTCAAATTCCTTGGGACTGCAATCTCTTCCTCCCTGAAATAGGAAAACAACTTCACCACCATCTAGAAGAAAACTCACCAAAGACTATTCTTTCTAAAAAGAAGCTTAGGAAATTTGGAGTGTCAAGGGCTAAAATGTTACAGTTCTCAGAGCTGTAATTGAAAGTGTGCTTACTTTCTCAGTAACTGTACGGTGTGGCAATTCTACAGCCCATGAGAAGAAAACTGTTGGACAGAGTCTTGCACACAGCTTCAAAAATAATTGACAGTGAACTCCCCACCATTTCTGAATTATATCATATCCGCATTCGTGGAAAGGTTTTAAAATTTTAAAGGACTCCTCACACCCAGCCAACCCCCTATTCAATCATCTCCCTTCGGGTAAAAGACTCCGCAGTGTTAAGTCCAGAACATCTCGCTTCCACAATAGCACTTACCCTGCAGCAATCCACATCGTAAACGCTTCACTGGTTGTATAAACGTTGTATAGGCTCCTTAAGCACATGCACTTTAACTTTTCACTTTAAGGGCATGGGCCATATGGTTGCATTAACTGAGTTATAATTGTAACAGTATGTTTTTGTGGACACGCCTTGCATGTTTTGCGTGGTTACTATATGTTGACTGTTATCTTTGAGCTCACTGAAACAAATTCCAAATCATCTGTAAAGTTGACATGGCAATAAATTATTGAATCTCTTAAATATTTTCTTTTTTTGGAGGGGGGGGGGATTTTCCCCCCTTTCCTCCCCAATTGTATCCTTCTAATTACTCTACTATTCCAAGCCGTCCCAGTCACTGCTCCACCCCCTCTGCTGATCCAGGGAGGGCTGCAGACTACCACATGCCTCCTCCGTTACATGTGGAGTCGCCAGCCGCTTCTTTTCACCTGACAGTGAGGAGTTTCGCCAGGGGGATGTAGTGTGTGGGAGGATCACGCTATTCCCCCCAGTTCCCCCTCCCCAATGAACAGCCACCCCGACCAACCAGAGGAGGCGATAGTGCAGCGACCAGGACACATACCCACATCCAGCTTCCCACCTGCAGACACGGCCAAATGTGTCTGTAGGGACGCCCGACCAAGCCGGAGGTAACACAGGGATTTGAACCGGCGATCCCCATGTTGGTAGGCAACGGAATAGACTGCTATGCTACCTGGACGCCCCAAGAGGGAATATATTTTGGAAGAATGGTGTCCATCCCTCCAGTAGCGTTCAGAGACTTGTATAATCTATGACAAGGACCACTGAAGCTGTTCTGTTCATTATGGTACGATGTGTCTTTGCTTTGACCTTTGAATGTTGTTTGCACTCTTAATCTATTTTTGTACATTTTGCACTTGTTTAATGAAGACTTCTTTAAACGCAAATGATTTTTTAATCACCCCCTTTGCTGCTCTCTCTCTCTCTCATTTCCTGGTCAGAGCCCCAAGGGAACTTATACCAATGTTACAAGCATCTATCTGTGTGTGTGTGTGTGTGTGTGTGTGTGTGTGTGTGTGTGTGTGTGTGTGTGTGTGTGTGTGTGTGTGTGTGTGTGTGTGTGTTTGTGTGTGTGTGCGTGTGCATGTTTTGCTATAAATACCTTAGTTTCCATGGAAACACCAAAGGATCATACTAATACCTGTAACACAGGCAATCCCATGCTGAGACGCACATTCTTGTACAAAATAAATTAATAAACAACTAAATTATATCTTTGTATTTACCTCTCAAACCAACATATGCACGATAGATTCACAAACACACATAAATAGGGAAGTAAATGGGAACCAATTTTAGTTTAAATAAAAGTAAATCCATCTGCATGGATATATATATATTATACATACATACACACACACACACACACACACACACACACACACACGTGCACTCACACTCACTCACATGCATGTACATACAGGAACATTTCCCCTCCTTCTCTTTCACACGCCAACACACACGTGCATGCACATTTCCTCCACCTCCCGACACAGATTCGTAGTCACATGAAGTCAGATGTGCTCCGGCAGGGGGTGTGTGGAAAAAAACAGAGATCCATTATTTTAGCTCCTACCCGCCGCTTTTGTGTGTTGCTCAGTGTCTGAATGGAAGCGATCAGCCAAGCATAACCATCCATGATGGTTTTTCTGCCTCATCCACAAGTCTGGAAGCGTGCCTCCGGTCCCCCCGCCCCTCCCCCAAACACATGGATGCACACACACACACACACACACACACACACACACACACACACACACACACACACACACACACACACACACACACACACGTACCTATAGGGACACATACACACACCCCACCGTGTCCCTCCCCAGCCACTGCCACCCGCTGCTGCCTGTGACTATGGGTCTGTGCGTGCGCGTTTGTGTGTGTGTGTGTGTGTGTGTGTGCGTGTGCATGGGCTCGTGTGCGGACGGGGAATGCAGGATGACCATGGCTATGAAAGCAACGGCGGAAGGCCCCACTGAAAAGAAGTAGAGTCAGCCATTGAGGCCGGGAGGCCCCCCTGAGCCTGTCTGATCACACGACGACGACAGCAGTGTGTGTGTGTGTGTGTGTGTGTGTGTGTGTGTGTGTGTGTGTGTGTGGGGTAGTGGGGGTGGTGGTGGTGGACTAGTTTGTTGGATTTTTGGGGATCCATATGCCCCCTGCAGCAAAAAGGCTCCTGGCCTTTTTGGAGGGAGGTTGCTTGTGATTGGTTTGATGGGCTGACAGGGATTGCAGTGCTGAGTAATGCCATATGCAAAACATTATCAACATTTTTTGGTAATTGTGGATGGTTCTTGCTTCAAATCAGTGAGAGGACCTGAGTCTTAACAGCAGGACTGGAACATATGTCCAGCAGACCTATAATGACTTACATAGGTGTAATGTCACATCATAACTAAAAGAGAATTGCCCAGCTGATAGAATCTTTAAGGCATGACCGCAACTTTTTTGTGGATAATTTAAATGTAGTTCATTGTGTTTGGCCAAAATACTTAGTTATTTACAAAACCTGCGATAGGTTGTTCGCATATGATGTCACGAACTACAAATGGAGGGCAGGAAGTGATTTTCTACATAGGAAGTACTATCACAAACTTTCGAAATGCCTATGTTTGGTGTCATTAACTGAGAAACCACAAGGAGTTTTTATTGAGTACCAAAAGTTGTTGTTCATGGGGGGGGGGGGGGGGGGGGTGCAAGAAATTGACCGAAAACGGTCGGGAGGAGCGGAGTCGGATAATGCGCGTGTGCAGTGACCAATTCGTCCAAAAAAAAAAATCACTCTCCATAACATAAGGATCACATCCAACGTATCTTACTTTCTGTTTATACCTTTCTCTCATAATATGGTCTGAACTAGCACAGTTTGGGCTAAACTAGCTCCATCTCGTCCATTCTGCTTTTCACTTCCTGCCCTCCATCTGAATCTCGTGCGTCATCAGAATCACGCGACTACAAACAAGCTATTACATTACAATACGGGGGACATTACAATATCTGGTAATTTAATATTTGTGTTTCTTTCAAGCTTCTTATTCTATGATATTTAAAGGTGAAGTTATACAACAGCTAATTCCCAGTAACAATTCAGACGACAGCCATACAAAGACACGTCCATGTGTGCAACAGCAAGCAGCATGAACAGAAACAACAGAAAATTCCACACTATCAATATTACACTGCTTCAAACTAGTTGTGGACAAAATGAAGGAATGATTCATGTTTGGCATAATCATTTCGAGTTTGATACGAGTCTCAGTGGCATCAGTTCCCCCTTCCATGACATTAAATCTAATACCATTACAGTTCATTATTGGGGCTGTGCTATTATAGCTCAAGTACAGCTTGTGTAGCACAAACAGGCATGGCCTCTCCAAACCTTGAAAACCTGGGCCACCCAGTGGTTAGTGCTGTTGCCTCACAGCAAAAAGGTCCCGGGTTCGAACCCCAAGCCATCCCAGGCCCTTTCTGTGTGGAGTTTGCATGTTCTCCCCGTGTGTGCATGGCTTTCCTCCGGGTGCTCCTGTTTCCTCTCACCATCAAAAAGACATGCGTGTTAGAGTTTATACTCCTGTCTGTGCCCCTGAGCAAGGCAATGTAAAGAAGAACTGGAGTTGGTCCCCAGGTGCTACAGCTGCCCACTGCTCCTATACAATAGGATGGGTTAAATACAGAGAACAACTTTCATTGTAAGAATACAATTCATTGCAAAGTACAATGACAAAATAAAGTGGCTTTCTTCTTGCATGCTAGTATATATTCAGCAAGATATTTGGCGAGCCACCTATCTTTCCCAAGTGTACCTAACAAAAACGTGAGAAACTAATCTCAATCTGAGCCAAGTTGTGCAAAACCGTTCTTCGCAGAACTGCAGTATGACTCACATCCTCATTACCTTTCGTTCTTCTCCAATTGGATCAAGATATAGATCCACCACCACAGATGCGCCAAACAGGAAACTGCAGACCTAGCAAGGGTGCGCTTTTTGGTCATGAGAGCAACCTCAGGACTTGTAAACCCGATTTTATAAACTAAATCAATAGGCCCTCAATAGAGTTAGGCACCAAAGGATAGTGTTGTCCAACTGGGATCACTACATATCACAAACAGAGACATGATTTCCAACAAAGTAACTTCCCTCTTTCTCCACTGACAGTTTAGACTATCCTTCAGACTGGGAAGTTCAGTAACGAAGGAAATTAATAAATATATTCAGATTCAGATTCAGACAACTTTATTTTTCCCAGAAGAGCAATTCAGTTCCACAATCTACCCAGACCATTCACAAACTCACAGACAAGTGGCAATCATCAGTATGTCAGGGACAATAGACAGATCAGTACAGGGGCAAGAGATGCATACTGTCACCCTCATCTGGCCTTGCACGCAGACTCACACGAGGACCAGGCAAAGGATAAAAATTCACATAAATTAAAAGAAAGGAATAAATAAATATATGAAGCATCCTAAGATGCATTGCATGTTACATTCCACCACTACATTCAGTGAACGTATAGGCCCATACGCCATGTGAAAAACAAACAAGATATAAATCAACCATTGTGGTTTAAAACAATATAAAGCATTCATTTAAAATGACTACTCTCAGCATTTAACAGCCTGATAGCAACAGTAATGAAGGAAATTGCTAAATATAGTTTCTCAAGATGCTTTAACTTGTATAGGTGGAAATCACCCGCACAGTCGATGCTGATAAACTATGATTACCTCATATCCTGGATTTCAACTGATTCTCATGTATGTACCTTTGCTAAGATGTGTATAGATTTGTTGTCATTTGTCCCCATTTCTAATTTGATTTGCTGTATGTTGTATATGTTTTTGTTTTACTTTTATTCTTTGTTGATCTGGATTTCATGTCTCTTGCTATATGTTGATCATGTTGATAACATTAAAGGTGCTTTGTTGGTTGTTTTTACTATTGGTTAATCCAATAAACAATGCAATATACATACACAGACGGGTGACATATTAAAGGAAAAACCAACATAAAGTGTCTTAGTAAGGTGTTGGTCCACCAGGAGCCTCCAGAACAGCTTCAATGGTCCTTGCCAGATTCTACAAGTCTCTGAACTCTACTGGAAGGATGGACAACATTCTTCAAAAAGGTATTCCCTCTTGGGGTGTCCGGGTAGCATAGTGGTCTATTCTATTGCCTACCAACACAGAGACTGCCGGTTCGAAGCCCTGTGTTCCCTCCGGCTTGGTCGGGCATCCCTACGGACACAGTTGGCCGTGTCTGTGGGTAGGAAGCCGGATGTGTGCTGGTCGCTGCACTAGCGCCTCCTCTGGTCGGTTGGGGCGCCTGTTCGGGGGGGGGGGACTAGGGGGAATAGCGTGATCCTCCTATGCACTACGTCCCCCTGATGAAACTACTCTCTGTCAGGTGAAAAGAAGCGGCTGGTGACTCCACATGTATCGGAGGAGGCATGTGGTAGTCTGCAGCCCTCCCCGGATTGGCAGAGGGGGTGGAGCAGCGACTGGGACGGCTCAGAAGAGTGGGGTAGTTTGCCAAGAACAATTGAGAAGTAAAAGGGGGGAAAATACAAAAAAGAAAAGGTAGTCCCTCATTTGGTGTTTGATGATGTGGTGGAGAGCGCTGTCTAACACGTTGGTCCAAAATCTCCATAGGTGTTCAACTGGGTTGAGTTCTGGTGACTGTGAAGGCCATAGATATGATTTACATAATTTTCATCCTCATCAAACCATTCAGTGACTCCCCCGTGCCCTGTGGATGGGGCATTGTCATCCTGGAAGAGACCACCTCCATCAGGATAGAGATGTCTCATCATAGGATAAAGGTGATCACTCAGAATAACTTTGTATTGATTTGCAGTGACCCTTCCCTCTAAGGGGACAAGTGGACCCAAACCATGCCAGGAAAATGCCCCACCAACATAACAGAGATCCCGGACCCCCTCACTGTAGGGGTCAAGCATTCAGGCTTTTCCTTTCATGGGTCAACCCATCTGTATGTATACTATATAGTTTATCATACACAAATTTTTCTTTACTGTTGTTCACTGTGATGAAGATTTAATTTAGATGAAAAACAACTCATCAAACACTACACCCAACTGCAAAGTGGCAGTCAGGTGTAACTGTAATTTCAATTGCTTCGTTTTAGCTTTTTAAGCCTAAATGTGCTGACAAACAGCTGAAAAGTAAAAGTCTAGTAGACGTCTAAATCTAAGCATGATTAGCCTCGACTAAAACAAAAGCAATTAAAAGTATTCTAGCACAACATATGAACTTGTGTTGTGTATCTTAGATGGTTAAAGTCATTTGGGCGATACATAATTATGTAATAATTAATCAAACAGTTTGGTCTGAAAGCGGGCAACATTTAGCTGGATAGATTAACGTGTAGCCGCCATGTTCAAATCGGGTGTAGAGCTCAGTGGGAAGGAGTGCAACTCAGCGTTCAAATCAGGCAGAAAACCTCTCAGGACTATTCAAGCATCCCACCCCTCTCTGTCTCTCTCTCACCATCGCAAACAGCTGACGCCTAATGCGTCCTCGCACTAAAAGGCTTCCTTTACAGAAGGAGGGGAGGGGAAGAACCCTGTGTTTTCAGGTAGTACAGATGGCTCTAAGTGCCTCCTGCCTCCCTACCGCTGCTGCTGACGGCCCCCAGGGGAAGAGCATCCATTTTAGGAGGAAACAAGGGAAAATGAAGCAAGAGAGAATTGGGGAGGGTGAGGTAGAAGGAGTGAGAGAATGAGGGCTGTGCAGATGGAGCTGCCGAGGGGTCCAGGGGAGGCTAAACGGAGGGGAGCAAAGAGGGGTCGGTGGAGGGCAACAAAACAATAGCAGAGGAGAGCAGAAGAAAAGAGGGGGATGAGAGGAGGGAATCGAGATGAACAATCTAGAGGAGGGGAGAAGGTAAGGAACAGGAACAGCAGGTGGGGGGAGATGAGAGCGAAGGAGAGAAGAAGAAAAGGGAAGCGAAGAGGGAGGACGGTAGGGAGGGGAGAACCAAGGGGAGGAAAGAAGAGGAGAGAGAGGAGGAGGTTGAGGGGGGGGGCATCAGAGACAGAGAAAGAGAGAGGAAAATCAAGTAGTCATCCGGTGATCATTTTACAGGCTGAGAGGAAGTGTTCCCGGAGAGGGGAAGGAGCCAGACAAATGACTGAATGAGAGGAGCTAAGTGGGTGGCAACCCCAGCTTATTAGAGCTACCGGCCCTCCGCAGGCCCTACAGGTAGACCAGAGGACACACAGACGGAAATAATGACAGACAGACAGATGCAGAAAGACACACATACACACATGCACACATGCACGCATGCACACACGCTCAAAAAGCTGGCTGAGATACTGATAGCTAAATAGATGGACCAGCATGCAATGGTGGACGAGAATACAAATAAGAAAACAGGTAAACGTACAGACAGACTCACTGTCAGATAGGTAGATGCCCATTCACATAAACGGTCTGGCAAAGGTGCAGATGAACAGACAGACAGACAGGCAGAGGTAGAGACACAGATGGGCAGAGGCACTGACACACAGACAAAATAAGCCATGTGAAGCTGAAAATCAAAAATAAAATAAAATCTGGAAAAAAAGAAAGCTAGTAAAAAATAAAGTGTAGGGGGCATCCGGGTGGCATGGCAGTCTATTCCGCTGCCTGCCAACACGGGGATCGCCGGTTCAAATCCCCGTGTTACCTCCGGCTTGGTCGGGCGTCCCTACAGACACATTTGGCTGTGTCTGTGGGTGGGAAGCCAGATGTGGGTATGTGTCCTGGTTTCTGCACTAGCGCCTCCTCTGGTCGGTTGGGGAGCCTGTTCTGGGGGAGGGGGAATAGCGTGATCCTCCCATGTGCTACATCCCCCTGGCAAAACTCCTCACTGTCAGGTGAAAAGAAGCGGCTGGTGACTCCACGTGTATTGGAGGAGGCAGGTGGCAGTCTGCAGCCCTCCCCGGATCAGCAGAGGGGGTGGGGAAGCGACTGGGACAGCTCGGAAGAGTGGGGTAATTGGCCGGATACAAATGGAGAGAAAAAGGGGGGGGGGTCCAAAATAAATAAAGTGTTGGAAGGATCAGGCACTCCTGTTGTTACTTTACAAAAGCATAATCCAACCCATCCTGCTATACTGTTCACCCTGTTTCTATACCATGCTGACCATCTCCAACAAAAACACACACTTACATCAGGATCATCCAAAATCATCCACTACCCTACACCCAGCCTCTAAGACATGAATGACAGAGCCATCACACAGCTCACCCCCCTCAATCCATATTTCACACTACTGCCATCAGCCACAGATACAGGACTCTGATATGGAGAAGAGCTCGCTTTGGCATTAGTTTTGTCCCCTTCTGCCATAGCAGCACTAAACAAACTGCCTTGCTGATCCAGCATAGAGCCAGACTTATCTGTGGGTGTGACTGAATGTCATGTGTTTATGCATCTGTATGTATAGCTAACATTGTGGTGCAGTTATCTGTATGTTTCAGTGCATGTACTGGTTGTGAAAACAAATTTCAGTGCAGGAAAATAAAGACTATATCTATCTATCTGTACTGTGTACTGTACAGAAACATAGATGAGTGTGCCACTTGTAGATTTAAATCAACAAGCCTGGCAGAGGGGAATTTCCATGATTCCCTTGGTGGGCACAGTCCATACTCTGCTTTTAAAGGTCTCAACACAGTCTTTAAAGTCCTCTCACACCACAGTGCAAAATGTCAAGCAGCAACGAGACTCAAATAATACAGGTGTCTTGTTGACCAGAGGAGCCACTCCTGTGTCTCCCATCCTCCACAACGAAGGCACAAACCATGCCCCACCTGCCAAAAAAAAAAATCTCCCAAAAAATGAATTATTCTGACAAGTTATCAGAAACTTGCACTGAGGCACAGCAACTAAGCCACGGAAAACCGAAATGCAAGGTAAAATGAGGCGTTCTTGGCTTCAAATTGCCGCGTAAAACTGAGTCCTAACAGCAACACCCAGCAAAAGAATTAGATCCAAGTCTAGCAGACATGATCACTAGAAAATTCCTTAACTGGGTGACTCCTCAAAGGGCAGGGCCACTAATAATCTTGTGAAATATCTAAATGTGAGGATCTGAAATACCTGCATTTTATTTTTGCATACATCTGGATATTTACAAGCTTGATGGTATATTACGTCACAACATCTGATAATGCAATACGGTAAATAGACTGCATTTATACAGCACTTTTCTAGTCTACCGACCACTCAAAGCACTTTACAGTGTACGCCTCATATTCACCCATTCACACATACATTCATACACTGACGGCGGAGGCCGCCATGCAAGGTGCCAACCTGCTCATCAGGAGCAGTTAGGGGTTCAGTGTCTCGCTCAAGGACACTTCGACACCCTCTCCACAGGAGCCAGGGATCGAACAAGCGACCTTCTGAATCCTAGATGACCTGCTCCACCTCCTGAGCCATGCCACCCAATAGTGATGTTTCTTTCCAGCCTCTTGGATGATAGCTGGCGGTGTTATAAAACAGCTAACTTGGATCAAATTTAGGCTAATTAGGCTTAGCTGACAGCCATACAAAGAGGGATTTACATGTGCGACAGCGAGCAGCGCGGTTGATTAAATATATCACAATATCAATATATCAATATTCTACTTTGAACTGGTAGTGGGCAAAATTACCTAACAAATAATGTTTGGGTGATTCATTTAGACTTTGATACTTACCAAGTCTCAAGCTGTATGCACTGAATGTAGAGAATTGACAACGCTCGAATGCTCAAATGCGAACGTATCAGACCACAGCACACTGATACTGAAGGGGGACATCAAATAATGCACATACTGAATGGGCTGACTAGATCTGCATTGAACCCTACATCAAGCAGTCATGCAATGCCTTCTTAATACACTGCAGCTTTCCCAGCCCTGTGAATGTCCTTCTACCTGAATGCAGTGATAAAAAAAATTCTGTAAATATACCATCCATCCATCCATCCATCCATCCATCCATCCATCCATCCATCCATCCATTATCTATACATGTTTAATCAATGTCAGCCTAGCCCACCATGCACTGGGCAATAGACAGAGAGACACTAGATTCTGTGTTGACAATAACCAGAATCAGGGGTTGGTGCACATTGTGCTGATCGAGCACACGTGAAATTCAAGTGTTTGTCATGGGATCAATTTTTGAACACAGACAAAGGAAACCTTGTCTGTAGGTCATGACAAGCAACACAAGACGTGTACACTGTGACTTCAAATGAAACTCAAATGAGGTTAGATCATAATGTGAAAACTGAGCACCAGGTGTCCCTGTCTCTCCTTTTACCCTCCCCCAACACACTCTCATATACACCTCTCTGCTCACCTCTCACTCTCACTCTCTCTCATCCACATGCTCTCTCTCTCTCTCTGTTTCCTGCAGCAGCTCTGTCTGTCTGTCTGTCTGTTTGTCTGACTATCTAAAGCACTCTTTGCTTGGCCGCTAAGGCCCTGGGAAGTGAATGAGATATTGGAAAGATGTCGTAAAGCATTGAGTTTCAATTCTCAAATGTATGATATACTTCTGGTGAGAGTCTAATGAAGGTTCACTTCTTCTGCCTAGGGAGGCCAGAATATCCAGAGAGGATAACTTATTTCGGTCTGGTCC
>NC_079218.1:34287561-34392329 GCF_029633865.1 Lampris incognitus
GACAGACTGACACTGTGGCATGGAACTATGGATCTCTATGCAATACGGTCGTAAGGAGAGTTAAAGGGGCAAGCCCCTGGATTTGGGAATTAATATTGCTCTGACATTACGTGTTTGGACAAATTCCAATATCACCTGTCACCACTTCATTATTCCGCACTGATTTATTCTGGCCAGAGGATGTAAAAGTCAACTCCCATTGGTGACTGTAGACCTTGTAGTCATTATCAGTGTCAGCTGACGGTGAAATATTACAGGTACAATACTGAGTAGATGTAAAGACAGAACATAACTGTGAAGAACAGAGCAGAATAGAACAGAATAGGACAGAACAGAATGGAATAGAACTGAATAGAATAGAACAGAACAGAATAGAACAGAACAGAATAGTCACTCTCAAAGTTCAAAAATGCAACCTCAGCCTCATCTTTTCCCACTCCTTCATCTCATCCTTCCCTTTCTTCTGTAATGTTCAACCGGTTTTTTAAGGTATCATTGTTCCATCATATCGACTGTCTTCTCCTTTCGTCAATCTCTTTACTTGATCTTCCTGTCAGAATAAAAGTGTTCCACATGTCTGCTCCCTAAAGTAGCAGCTGGCCAACTAATCCCAAAAGGCCTTTCTCCTCTCCTCCTTCCAATCGCCAACCCCCCCCCTCTTCTCCATTACTCTCCCTTCCTTTCTTCCTTCCTTCCTCTCCCCATCTCTCCTCTAATAGCACTCTTGTTCCCCCGGACAAAACAGTACCTTTGTGGCCTCACTCTCTCTCTCGCTCTCTCTCCTAGTCGCTCTCTCTCTTTCTGTCGACATTTAAAACAGGAATAGGGAAATTGTAAACAGGAGGTTTTTGGGCCTTGGGCTGAGGCAGTGTCCGGCAGAGCTTGGAGTCCAGCAGAGCAGAGAAGCAGGCCTTTGTTATTGAGGGATTAGTTTGGAGGTGAGGCTTGGGTTGCACCTTCAGCAGTAACACCCACTAACTCTCACCACTACATTACATGGAAACAGTCACACACTCGCACATGCCCAACATAGTAGCATACACACATGCACACACAGGCATGCATGAAAAGCACACACTACACACATACACACAACTGCATTTATACATAACAAATAAATATACACACACACACACACACACAAGTACCCTCATATACAAATACATGCAACTACATTGATACATAACAGATAAACACACACACACACACACAAGTTACCCTCATATACAAATACATGCAACTACATTGATACATAACAGATAAACACACACACACACAACCATACATACCATACACAGACATGATAAACACACACACACATAAACATAACGAAAATAAAACACACACACACACACACACAGCATTAAAACACACACAGAATAACACGTTTGTAACAAACACAAAAACTAGAGAGAGAGCTATATGCCGGTTTCTGAAGACTGAAATTAATTCCCCATTTGAAGCCCAGCAGGAAGATTCAGCAAAGTGTTGTTCCTCAAATATCGAAGCAATTGGTGACGGGTTTGTCTCCATTCTCTGTGATTCTGAATGATGCCCAACAACATTTAAATAAGGTCTAGATGCAAAAATAGTGAACCCATAATTTAAACTCTATAATCAAGATGAATTTTTGTTTCTATTAATTTATGCTGGATCTGTCCATTACTGCAACTTTCTCTCGCTGCATCAAAAATTGCCTTTAAAGGCACAACCAGTCTTGTCATCCTGACACACACAGCCTTTCCCCACACACATATGACACACATATGACGACTGCATTTATATAGTTATTTTCTAGTCTACCGACCACCTGAAGCGCTTTACAGTGTATGCCTCACATCCACCCATAAACACACACAGTCACATACACATTCATACACTGATGGTGGAGGCTGCCATGCAAGGAGCCAACCTGCTCATCGGGAGCAGTTAGAGGTCCAAGTGTCTTGCTCAAGGACACTTCCGACACACACTCTGGAGTAGCCGGGGATCAAACCAGCGACTTTCTGATTACTGGACGACCCACTCCACCTTCTGAGCCATGCCGCCCCCACAAACACACATGCATGTGCAAAGTGCTATATTTGCTTCCACTGCACAGGATTCTAACGTTGCATTTTGTAAACACACCCATAGACGGATGACAGACACAAACACATTCACAAATACACAAATATAGGGGCGTCCAGGTAGCGTAGCAGTCTATTCCGCTGCCTACCAACACAGGGCTCGCCGGGTCGAATCCCGTGTTACCTCCGGCTTGGTAAGGTGTCCAACAGACACAATTGGCCGTGTCTACGGGTGGGAACCTGGATGTGGGTATGTGTCCTGGTAGCTGCACTAGCGCCTCCCCTGGTCGGTTTGGGCGCCTGGGGGGGGGGGGGATATCGTGATCCTGCTACGCTCCCCCTGGTGAAATTCCTCACTGTTAAGTGAAAAGAAGTGGCTGGCGACTCCACATGTATCGGAGGAGGCAGGTGGCAGTCTGCAGCCCTCCCCGGAGCAGCAGAGGGGGTGGAGCAGTGATTGGGATGGCTCGAAAGAGTGGGGTAACTGGCTGGATACAATTGGGAGAAAAAATGGGGGGGGGGACATATACACAAATACATGCAAACAAGTGAAGGCTGTCCTTTCCAAACAGCATGTTTGAGACATTTGAGATACTGCAGCAACCATGGTAAGAATGCTCACTGACATAAAAGTGAAGGTCAGCATTAAACATTAATAAACTTATTATTGCCTGCAGACCTCTCCCCTGAGACCATCTTCATTCATTTCGAGGATCAAGATTCTTCCGCCTATAAAGAAGAGTATTACATATGGCATTTTATTAGATGTGGTTATCTGCGACTCTCCAATATTGACCAATAAATACTAGGATCTTTCTTTTTTTTCTCCTCAAAATGAATGAATAGCGTTTAGAAATGCAGTACATCAAATATATGACACCCAAAAGCTTAGAGTTTAAGCTGTTGGAACAAAAACAAACCCTTTGGGTCTCTTAACGTGCCTTCGCCATGTGTCCGAGCCAGTAGGATTGGACCTGAAATCACTGCACCATGGTGGATGATGGTACAACATGACAACACATCTCTGCCGCCTGCCACCGCTGCTTTAGCCCTGCATCAATACCTCATGATACATCACAATTGACATTTCCTGTCTTCACAGGCAATCGCCCGGACATGGGCGCAAGGTGTGTGCATCCTTAAAGGATGCATGCACACCAGGTGCGGTCAATGAAAAAGCATGGATGGCTGCAGTCAAACCCGAGGGTGCGTAGCCCCGCAGGCCCCTGAAGGAATGGCAACCTCATGTTAAAGATTTACTGTCAAGGTGGAAATGTCGAGCACAGCAGGTTGATCTCACTCTTTCATAAACGATATCAAATAGCTTTTGAGGGTTTCCCCCACAATTTTTCCTTTTATCCCCACCCCCCACCCCACCGTTTTGGGCTGACTTTTCCATCCACAGCCTGCCAACTCAACCCCTCTGCGTGTGTGTGTGTGTGTGTGTGTGTGTGTGTGTGTGTGTGTGTGTGTGTGTGTGTGTGTGTGTGTGTGTGTGTGTGTGTGTGTGTGTGCTTTGAACTCTCTTCACTCTGTTCTTTGAAGGGCAGAGTCATAAAATGTTCTTTTATGCAGGCCCATTCTCTTTGATGGGCTGTCACTTTGTACAATGCTCGGCTCTGAGAATCGGAACCTTTCATGGCTGCACAGACAGGGGACACCCAGACATGTAGACAGACAGGCGGAAGGACAGACCGATGCTGGGACAGAGAAGTCGAAGGACGGACGGGCGGACAGGAGGAAAGAGAGAGGGATGGAAGATAGATGGACGGGAAGTGCAGCCAGACACGCAAAGACCGACACGGATGGGGGAACAGGCGTAACGATAGCCAGAAAGATGGGAGGATAGCTGGAAGGAAAGACAGACAAACAGACAGATGAACAAACTTGCAGAATTACAAAAAGATGGAGAGACGAATAAACAGACGGTAGGAGGAACAGACGGTAGCAAAGTTACATGGATGGAAAGATGGACACACAGACAGATATAAAGACGGAGAGATAGCCAAAAGAGAAAAGAGACTGAAAGACAGACAGAGGAACCACCTGGCTGACAGTGCCAGAATACTGCAAAACTGACAGAAATAACACTGACAGAGTGGTAAAGCCGATGAAAGAGGTATCGACTGTTTTAGGTCGACTATACAGGCTGTATATTTTGTGTACAGTGGAAACTGTAGTACTGATCTATAGTGGAGGACAGAATCACTCCTGTGCTAAATCCTGATGAAACAGTCTGCTTAAACAGATCATTTTGGGTCTTCCATCAGAATCAGAATCAGGTTTATTGACCAGGCCATGTAGGTTTGCACATACATGGAATTTGACTCCGGTTTCATGGCTCTCTTCGGTGTACTTAAAATAGAATAACAACACTACAACACAACAATCTTCAGATTATATAAAAGGATGACTATACAGGCGAAATAAGAGGCGATAAACGTGTCTTTGCGCATGCTCAATAATCCAGGTAAGAAGATCAAAGAAGGTTGACACAGTTCATCTGGTCACAACATTTATTGAGAGAAACGTTTCATATAACGCCCCTTTTCCACTACATGGTACCAGCTCAACTCGACTCAACTTTTTCGTTTTCCATTACTGGAAAGTACCGGCATTTTGGTAACGGCAATTCTCTGGTACCACCTTGGTCAAGGTTCCAAAAAACCCAGAGCGGGTACCAAAATCAATACAGACCACCTACACTGAGGGGTACTGTTACGGTAAAGGAAAACGACACTCTGTGAGTCAATTCGAGTTGAGCCGGTACCATGTAGTGGAAAAGGGGCATAGGTGACCTCTTCAGTCTCAACTGACTGCAGGTATCTCCACCCCTTATAGACAATACAGTTGCAAAACGGCCGAAAACAATGATTAGTTTTATATGCAAATATGGGTGAGAGCATTAACTAGAGTTCTGATGGCCATGGTGTACTATTCACAGAAGATTTGGGAACATTTGCAATCACAGCATTGTACCTCTGGCTTGCTCGGGCGTCCCTACAGACACAATTGGCCATGTCTGCGGGTGGGAAGCCGCATGTGGGTATGTGTCCTGGTCGCTGCACTAGCGCCTCCTCTGGTCAGTCAGGGCGCCTGTTCGGGGGGAGGGGGAACTGGGGGGAATAGCGTGATCCTCCAATCGCTACCTCCCCCAGGCGAAACTCCTCACTGTCAGGTGAAAAGAAGCAGCTGGCGACTCCACATGTATCGGAGGAGGCATGTGGTAGTCTGCAGCCCTCCCTGGATCAGCAGAGGGGGTGGAGCAGCGACCGGGATGGCTCAGAAGAGTGGGGTGATTGGCCAAGTACAATTGGGGAGAAAAAGAGGGGGGGGGGGGAGACAAATCTAATGTTAAAATATCTATTTTTTTTCTGTTTACTCCCATGATACTGAACGGTGTCGCCTCTGCTCCAAAAATCTTCCTCTGAGGATTTTTGCGGCATAGGCTCACTTTCGTTTTAACTCCTTGGCCTACTTGTCATCAAAAGTGTGCTTTAGGCAACGCTAAGGGACGTGACTGAAACCTATGGTGTATTTCTGAACTCCTGTTTGGAGCATTTGAAGCAGCGGATATTCTGTTACAGTGCAAAAACACCAACTGTATACAGCCTGCAGTTCTTAAGTCGGTTAAATCCAGAGAAATGGAGAAACTGACTGTCACATTACATTAAATGCATGTGAAAAATGTGCAACACGTCAATAATATGGTCATCACAAAAAAAAGGAAAAACAAAAATCTCGACTTCGATCACACCGGCCAGGATTGATGTAGTCATCATAAGCGGTTTTCCCTGTATATTAGTTTCCATACGAACTAAGTGGACTATCTGCTGACTGACTGGCCTGAGGAAGGAACATGTTTAGGCAAGTGTAATGGGTAATAAGACACATGCATTGAAGGACAGAACAGCACAGGATCAACATTTACTTGTCAGTTATAGGGTTGCCACACCTCGCCTGGGCCTCGTCTCCAACCCAGAAGCAGACAGCCTCGAAAGACACCGGGCGGCGAGCCACTACACATGGTTACCATTGGAGCCTTTGTTGTGGTTGCACTCTGGGAATAATACCCCTTCTGGCTTTTCTCACCTGTTGTTTTAATCATACATTTACAAAAAATATAACCATAGCTTCTTTACACTTGCCCATCTGCCTCCTTTCCTGGTATACAATTTTCTTCTATTAGTGGGTTCCTTTCAAAGGAATAACTGATTTTAAAAAAAAAATGTATTTCCTATAATGTGTACGCTGTCCTTGACTTTCTCTCTCTTCCAGTGACAGTCAGCATTAGGTTGTCTCGAGTCCTTTACCACGTCTGCTATCCTCCTTGCATCTATTCTCATCTCTATACACACATTTGTTTCTCTCCTCTCCAACCCTCTAATATACTTTTTTTTATTTTTCCCTATTTTTCCCCTAATTTTACTTGGCCAATTACCGCACTCTTCCGAGCCATCCCGGTCGCTGCTCCACCCCCTCTGCAGATCCGGGGAGTGCTGCAGACTACCACATGCCTCCTCCAATACATGTGTAGTCACCAGCCACTTATTTTCACCTGACAATTAGGAGTTTCACTAGGGGGGATGTAGCATGTGGGAGGATCACACCAATCCCCCAAGTTCCCTCTCCCCCCTGAACAGGCGCCCTGACCAACCAGAGGAGGCGCTAGGGCAGTGACCAGGACACATACCCACATCCAACTTCCTACCCGCAGACGCAGCCAATTGTGTCTGTAGGGATGCCTGACCAAGCCGAGTTAACATAGGGATTTGAACGGGCAATCCCCATGTTGGTAGGTAACGGAATAGACCGCTACACTACCCGGACACCCAAAATCTACTCCTCTGTATCCTTGTCTCTCATTTCTTTACATCTCCTCTCCTCCCTCCTTCTGCTCCTTCTGCTCCTCTGTCCCCTGGTACAGAACAGCAGTCCAGCTGTGCAGCTTCATGGTCTGCCATGGGCCTCTTGTGACTATGCTCCATCTCTTTCCTGCTCTCTTCTCTGTACCAAACTCTCTCTCTCTCTCTCTCTCTCTCTCTCTCTCTCTCTCTCTCTCTCTCTCTCTCTCTCTCTCTCTCTCTCTCTCTCTCTCTCTCTCTCTCTCTCTCTCTCTCTCTCTCTCTCTCTCTCTCTCTCTCTCTCTCTCTCTCTCTCTCTCTCTCTCTCTCTCTCTCTCTCTCTCTCTCTCTCTCTCTCTCTCTCGTGTCTCCCAAGGACAGATGTCCAATCAGTAGTGAGAGTTGTTAAAGGTGCTGTGTGTTATTCTACTTGAAACCTGGATTCCATCATTCAGCGATGTGATTAATAACAAGTTTAAAAAAGGCAAGACTGCCATATTCAAATAGAATGGTAGCGTATACACAGCATGCTTGCTGATGTCTGCCATTTTCCATCTGCCTCAGTAGATGTGCTTTGCTATGGTCACTGGGTAGTGTACAGGCATCAACACAAACAGCACAGCTTCTCCATTTCAATTCAGTCAGTATTAGTTTGGAAATATTAAAATCAGGAGTGTCATTTTTTTCAGCTTCAGAGGTATCATTTGATTAGTTATAGCTGTTTTAGTGCACTGTCTCTGAGAACAGCCAAGAAGGTTGAGGGGACGGGGCCCTGAGTTCACACGACTCTACTGAAAGCTACCTAGCTCGCTAATGTGCATGATATTACTAGGCAACTGTTGAAAATAGACCAACCGACAGACTGACTGAGATTAATGATGACAATTCAGTGACTGTCCAATCAGATCAGAGTATTAAATTATGTAATATACTACCAGATTGGTTTCTGAAATGGTTTAATTATGCCCACTACCAGGAGGATTGTTTCTCCTGACATGATTTTCATCGCATTAAATATTTAACGGAGGTGGGATGGGGGGTTACTTGGTTTCAATCAACACCATTCAACAACCCCCTACTGATATTTACAAGTCATATTCATATTATGATTCAGGAAAGCCAAAATATTACAAATTGTGCATTTAAAATGTGGTAAGCTGACCCCAAAGCCAGGAGTTACAAGCTTTATGGCCTTTTAAGTGTTAATTGTGACAGAAATAAACACGTTGAGCATCCGCGTAGTGTAGCGGTCTATTCGGTTGCCTACCAACATGGGGAGCCCGGTTCGAATCCCCGGTGTTACCTCCAGCTTGCTTGGGCATCCTTACAGACACAATTGGCTGTGTCTGCGGGTGGGGAGCTGGATGTGGGTATGTATCCTGCTTGCTGCACTAGCGCCTCCTCTGGTCGGTCGGGGCGCCTGTTCGGGGAGGAGGGGGAACTGGGGGGAATAGCGTGATCCTCCCACACACTACGTCCCCCTTGCGAAACTCCTCACTGTCAGGTGAAAAGAAGCGGCTGGTGACTCCACATGTATCGGAGGCATGTGGTAGTCTGCAGCCCTCCCTAGATCGGCAGAGGGGGTGGAGCAGCAACCGGGACGGCTCAGAAGAGTTGGGTAATAATTGGCCGAGTACAATTGGGAGAAAAAAATCCAGAAAAAAAGAAAAAGAAAACACGTTACTTAATGCAAAGTAGTGTAATGCAATTCAATGGAATGGAATGGAATGTACAGTACCATCAGATGTCATAATATGCAGTATAGAATTGTATCATTTAAATTGCATTTTGCTATAATGTAGCAAACTGTACTAAACCATAACGCATCATAGTAATGCATATGCATTTTTTCATATTGATTTGTCTCTAACCCCACCCGTTTGCAGAGTAGATTTTCTATCTGTGTGTGATGTTAGAATGAAAGTGTGTAAAAACTCGCTGAGACTATGCAGCCCAGCCAAACCTTCTCCTGTTAGTCCCCAACTGACAGACTGTGGCCATTATGGTCTAGGTTGGGTTTCCCAAAAAAAAGCATCCCGACACTGAGAAAATCTTTGTTCCATTGTGAACCATGAGTGCTGAGAAGCTTTTGGGAAGGCAGGACCTGCCTGTTCCCAGGGTCTCTTTCACCTGAGCAGGAGGGCACAAGGGGAGACAGGAGCAACACACAGAGAGGCTATTGGAGAAGGGGAACAACATGTGAATACAACTTCACAAACAGATACATTCACAGAGCCATGTGCAGATACACACACAAGCACACATACATATACACACACACAAACACTCAGACATAGACAGCAATATTTTAAAAAAAAACAGAAGACTGCATTTCACCTGAATTTGGTTCAAATTAAGTATTTTGTAGTGCTGTAGGAAGTAGTGGCCTAATTCTCATGAAGCCTGTAATAAGAATGGTTTTAGGGTGTAGTTTGCTCTAAAGAGTCCTCTGGGGAACCGTCGTCTGGCTGCATAAACTCTAATTAGGTTTAAAAAGTTTCTATTTAACATGCATTTGACATGTTCCACCCCCCAACACACACACACACACACACACACACACACACACACACACACACACACACACACACACACACACACACACACACACACATTTGGAAATTTATGACAAGGATTCAGGTGCTCTTTTAGCGCAACAACGCAACGGCGCCAGCTGATGCAAACTCAAGAAGAACGCTCCTATTCATTTCAATATAAAATCCCCACATCAGCGACATCTTGTCTTGAATTGATGTGCCTCTTTCTTGACAAGCTGCAAAAAATCTTATGGCACTGTTCCATCCCAGGTGTTGACACTCCTACAAACTCATATTTTCTATGAGGAAAAAAAGGTTTTAGTTGGTTTTGCAGAACAGCGCAAAATGCAACAGATTTGACGGGCGTCAGCTTGCACTTCCGGTATGTGCCACAGCCGGCATTTGATTGAGTCATTTGACTCACCGCTCTGATTCTGTGGTGGAGTGTGCTGGTCTTTAGACAGATTAAGAGCCTCCAGGGGGATTGTATATAAGTTTATTTAACAAGCCTGGCACTCAGTTTATTCAAAGTTTCCCTTTCAGGATGCTGCCACAGTCTGGACACTGTCTTGCAGGTCTCCTACACCACAATGCAGCATGTCAGGTCAATGCAAGGCCTCTCTGCCTACTGAAAGACACATGTACAGTCTGTGAAGTTAACAGCGTCTTTCAAACATCATTTAGTAACATTGTCAGAATTATTTTTTTTCCCCAGCAAAGTGTGTGGTTTCCTCTGTTCACCCATACAGCTTCTATCTGTAAGATTTACAGATAACATTAGTGCACACATGACATGACAGTGCCTCCTGTGTCGTTACACCCCACTCCCGTAGGATGACTTTTATTTTATTGTAGACTATAGGGCATCTTTAACCTAACCGTGCCACACAGCGCACTATTGATATTATCCTATGCATGGACTGAAAAAGCGGCACGGTAGTGCAGTGGTTAGCACTGTTGCCTCACAGCAAGAAGGTCCTGGGTTCGAACCCCAGGGTAGTCCAACCTTGGGGGTAGTCCTGGGTTGTCCTCTGTGTGGAGTCTGCATGTTCTCCCTGTGTCTGCGTGGGTTTCTTCTGGGTGCTCTGGTTTCCACCCACAGTCCAAAGACAAGTAGGTCAGGTGAATTGGCCGTACTAAATTGTCCCTAGGTGTGAATGTGTCGGCCCTGTGATGGACTGGCGGCCTGTCCAAGGTGTCTGCCTGCCTGCCGCCCAATGACTGCTGGGATAGGCTCCAGTGTCCCATGACCCTAAGCGGGATAGGCGGTTTGGATAATGGATGGATGGACGGACTGAAAATAGCTCTCGTATTTCTAGCTCGGTCAATTTTCTAGATCGCAAAAAGTAGATTGGCATTCCTTGTTATTGGCTCATTTGCTCCACTAAAAGCGTCTTGCACGAGATTGATACGGCAACCTGACAGCTTTTGTTCCAACTATCGCCATTTTTTAATGTTTCTGGAAGTGTTAACAGTTCTCAATTCATCAAATTGACAATGAATCTTTTACGGGATTTTGACTACGGCTCTCATCCGCACGAGACCGACACATAAAATTGAGGGAAGGTTTACAGGTTAGGCATCATATGTGAATGGGGTTAATGATACACTGGTGTTCCTGGTTGTCCACAACTATGAATCCTGATTCCCCCTTCCTTCAAACCAATGTCCAAATCACACCTGGCTTGACACAGTTTGTCTTTGCATGATCCCATAAAATACTTCAATAATCATAATAACAATAGTTAAGTAGCACAAGTAAGTGTTCTGATCAACTGTCTTGAGGGAATGTTAGCACTGTTGATGCCCACTTTTCACCATCAGTGCATTGCTAACTGGCTAGATCCTTAGCACTTGACAAACAAACGTCTGCGATTCATTTACACTGACGTGCGTATACAGTTTCACTTTCCCTTCCTATTAGCTCAGAGAGGGTGCATAAAAACATTTTAAAACTCAAATGATTCTTCTGAGACTGAAAAAAAAAATCACTCTCCTAACATTAATATTCCATAATAACAGTTTTCTGACTGAATTAGAATCATCGGACTGGATCTTTAAAAATCAAATGAATTCTACCAGCATTCACAACAGCCAATATGAAATGTTAAGATAAGGTGATCCTCCTTAGCTGTGACAGAGTCCACCCGTCTTGTATAGTGGGAAATAATTTTTAATAAAAGTTATTTCACAAAGAATTAAAAAAACTCAAAAAGCCGATTAAAGCGCAAAAAATGTCCTCGAAGAAAGGGAATCTGTCAGGACCCTGCCCGCCTCTGAAATATTTATCACCCTTGCATCAGAAGTTAAATGAGCCACTGTCAGTGTCGAGTATGTGGAACAGATTTCTGGAACAAGAACCCTACACAAACTTCATCAGGTCTCTGTTAA
This sequence comes from Lampris incognitus, assembly GCF_029633865.1. Classification (NCBI taxonomy): domain Eukaryota; kingdom Metazoa; phylum Chordata; class Actinopteri; order Lampriformes; family Lampridae; genus Lampris; species Lampris incognitus. The sequence goes on from NC_079218.1 coordinate 34,299,403, forward strand.
ACAGTTTGATCATCAACCTGTTTTCGTGCTGAGCATTTCTTCCGCTCTCCAGTCTGTGCATACATGTGTTTGAGTGTTTTGTGTGTGTGTGTGTGTGTGTGTGTGTGTGTGTGTGTGTGCGTGTGAGAGGGAGGATGTAAATCATCCTGTCAAAAAAGATCTCTGTGAAAACATCTTAGGGGAGAGAGCACAGTGAGACATCCGTGCATGCACAGATGTGTGCAAACAAATAACATATATGTGCAGAAACGCACATGCATGCAAACCATTTACATTAACACCAGAAGGTCTGGCTATAACCTCAGATATTACATGTCAAAGAGAGCTTCTCAAATGTGTAGCTGGTACTCAAGAGTTGCTGTTTTGAAGCAGCAAACCTACTCAATCAGATTTACCAAGTAAGCATTTTCAAACTATTTGATCTAGGGTATTAGCAAACCACATAACGACAAAGATATAATCAACAAAACTCTTCCAAAGCCACATACCACTCATTTATAGTTACTTCACATCTGATACGTGCATGCTTCAGTTTTAAATGGCAGCCACAGGCTGAATGTTGGTGCTGCATTTGAAGGTTTAAATTTAAACTGAAAACGGCAAAGTTTTGAAGGTTTGGAAGTCATATAGACAAGCTCTTTGTGAAGATCCAGCCTTTCATAACGCTATCTTCTCGGTTATTCTATGGCCTGTTGTGACGTTTTTACACTTAAGCCACCGCAGAAGCGACAAATCTGCCCGACACCTCGTTCACTTTGAATGACAGGCGGAGGAATGCTTGTCCAGAGCATGCTGGGATACCTAGCAGCATTGGGGCAAGCTAGCGAGAAAAATCAAAATAAGTGAACTTTGACCCTAGCGTACAAGAAATTTACATAGTGGAACCACATATCAGAGAAAGGTCAGAAAGTTAAGAAGTGAGAAATCACTTTGAAATGACCTCTTCCAAATATTAATGTGTCATTCACAACAGCATAGAGGTAAAACTGATTAACCATATCGGGTTTTCTGAGCCGTTTGACTGAATTCTGTCGTATATTTTTACACCCGGTTGAATATGATAAAATGAAGCCTATACTAACAAAGACCAGAAATATATTCCTGTACTTTAGTTTTACACACCAGAAATGCCAACAATTTCCGTCACTTACCATGAACCAGCGTTTCTCAGCGTCTCTGTATGTTGGTCATGCGGGGTCGCTAATTAGCGTTGCCTCCGTGTTGCTGGGGAACGGAAAACTAGTATTTGCAGTGGTTGATGTTTTCACGGCGTGCCTTTGCTTGGAATCCGACTGCTTGCCACTTCACAAACTTCTCACGCGGTGGGGTTGGTAGAGACGTGTTGGTAGAAGACCGCTTGAGGACCGATTCTAATACTTAATACTCTCTTCTGGTGATCGTGATGAAGTTGCATTTTAACGTATTTTAAGTTCTTAACGTTTAACTTTTCTCAGCTTTCTTGAAGGCGCTATATACGAGATTGCGAACATTAGTATAGCAGCAAACAACTATTTCGTCTGCAGAGCGGAGTAGCGGCGTCGTGAGCAGAGAATGACGTCACGCTCCCTCTGTGTGTCGTAATCCGAGTTCTGGCCACGCATTCGTGTTAGTGCATGTGGGTATTTGTCCTGGTCGCTGCACTAGCGCCTCTTCTGGTCGGTCGGGGCGCTCACCCCCCACCCCCCGGATCGGCAGAGGGGGTGGAGCAGCGACCGGGACGGCTCAAAAAGAGTGGGGTAATTGGCCAGAATTGGGGTGAAAAGGGGGGAAATTGGGGGGGGGTTAGTGCATGTGGGGTAGTTAGTGTTAGCAGGAAAGCTAGCAAGCTAATAATTATGTTACATGGATTTAGGTCACTCGGCAGATTGAAGAAAAAGCTTCTTACATAGCTGAATAGATTACTAATGTTAATAAATTAACGTTATGCTGTAAAAATCAATATTCCAACAGAACGGCACAAAATAATAGCCAAGAACACGAAGGGAGGGGGGAGGTTTGTTTTGGCTTGGTCTGACATGCTGGTGCTGAATATCATATAAAGCACCTTTAACATGTACTTTTCCTTCTTCCATGTCACACCCTTACATTAACTGATCAATTTTAGCTTAGATGGTCAGTTTCACTGTGATTTTTCCTTCTAAAAGAAAATGTCAGAGAACCTGTCATATGTCTCCTGTATATTTAATGTCTTTTGGTTTTTTGTCCAAACATCCAACACATCCAAGCACCTATTTAGTGTGGTTCCAACTGTCACATAAGAGTGGGGAAAGTGTTTTAATTGCTGTCAGAGACTGATCAAGTCATGGGTCAATGGATCACGTGTCAACAAGCTGCAAAGGCCACAGAGACAGATAGGAAGAGAAAGAATGAGAAGAGAGGTGGAAGAGCAGGAAGACCAGGACAAATGGTTATCGCTTGAGCGCCCTCCTCTCAGTGCAGCATCTCCAACTGTCACCACCTTGAGTGACACACATCAGGGTTGTGGGGTCAGCAGGGGGTTAGGAGGACCGTTTCATGTCTGTGTGTGTGTGTGTGTGGGGGGGGGGTGTTTGGATTCTATGTGGCTCGCAGATCGGCCTCTACAGCTATCTGAAGACCCACAAGAAGACAACCCAACGAAGAGGACAGTCATACTTGCGCTTTGAGTGACCGCCGATGATGATGATGATGATGATGTGTTTGCATTGAGCAGGAGAAGGCGCTAAAGTGGGTTTTGTGTGGCAGTAAAGTTTTCATGTGGTGAAAACGTTTTATTTCATTTTATTATATTGGAGGCAAAAAAAGTAGGTTAACATATTTTTACGTTATCATCATTATATTACTATTAATATTAGATTTTTTCGAAATGCACAGTGCCCTTCTGTCACCATATCTGTATCTGCGAGCATAGCCCATTGGTTAATTTTAATTTAATTCTAATTTAAATGTTTATTTGGGAAGGGACAATGTACATTAATCAGCATTCGAACAAATGTAAATGTACCTGAGCTAGCTAAGAGGCTAGTTTCCATCGGCACTCCCTTTGCCTGATGTTAATTTTCAAAAGCAGTCCCTGAACATGTTGTTATCACTGAAAGCCGTTTAGACTCGGGTTCAGCGTATGATTAAGTCTGCTTCTGAGGATTACAAGAACATTTAGAAACTTAAAGAAACTTGGACGGGCCGCCATGATTCATCGGTTGTAATGCAGCTCAGGCGCCCAACGAGTTATGAATCCATCACAATTTGGCTCACCTGTACCCAGCATGCGTCCAGTTACAACAGCAAACAATAAGAGTACAGCACGCAACCAATAAAACACACTGGAGCCGATGTCTAGGCAAAGTAAAGCACAGAATACCAACAACATAGAATGTTGAAATCAGATTTGCTCAGAAAAGGTGAAAGGTAAGAGTGAAAGAAATGTAAAAAAATAAAAGAGGGGCAAATGTTTCTCCTCCATGCTTTGATTTCAAACCACAGGAGATTTATGATTTTAGGCGTGTGTGTGTGCGTGTGTGTGCGCGCGCGCGCGGTGTGTGTGTGTGTGTATGTATGACAGAGACAGAAAGTAATGGCATTTTCACTCTGGCCAAAAAACCGGCTAACATCCACCTTTGGTCAGTGTAACATCGACCACCAAAGGCGGATGTTAGCGGGTTTTTTGGCCAGTGTGAAAGGGGTACAAGAGAGTATAAGAGACATAGGAAGAGAGAGAGGGAAAGAGAGAGGTAGAAACACATGGGGAGAAAGAGGCAGAGAGAGAGGTAACTACATGTGGCACATGGTACATAGGGCCTGAGGTGAAATGTGATGGTGTAGCATAAAGGCTACATAGGGGGGATAGCCAATAGTGGGTTATGTGACACCTCCAACAGGGTAGGCTACTGTTAGCTTGGTGGGAGCTGCAGTGGTGGTTGGAGGCTAGGTAGAGATGTGACTGACACATGGATAGGCTCTGTTAGCAGGGGGTGGAAGGGAGGTGGCAGGCATAGAATAATGGTGGCAGGATGCGGGTGTGCTGAATTGGGGAAGGTGTGTGTGTGTGTGTGTGTGTGTGTGTGTGTGTGTGTGTGTGTGTGTGTGTGAGTGTGTGTGTGAGTGTGGGTGCGTGTCCGTGCGTGTGTCACTCAAGACTATGCACGGTCTTCATGTTGTTTCAGGTGTCCATACACCCCTCCCCCCAGCCAGCAGGCCCCGAGGCGGAGGGACTGGCAGCTCATTAGCCTGATCAAAGACACCACTTCCTCTTCTGTCCTAACAAGCACACACTCAGGCACAACACACACACACACACACACACACACACACACACAAGTATGCATGCACACGTACGCATGCACACACACACACACACACACACACACACACACACACACACACACACACACACACACACACACACACACACACACACACAGTCACACTGCTGTGTTTGTCTGGCTAATTCAAGTCTAATCTGACTGATATGCAGGATGTGAGGATCAATTAAGGAAATGAAGGTGTGGTGGGGAAAGGAGGGCCAAGGGGGGGGTGTGTGTGTGCGTGAGGTTACATAAATTTAAAAAAGAAAGAGGAAAGGGAAGGTTTAGCATGAATTGCCATGTTTGCAATGACTGCTATGACCATGGCTAAGCCTCCGTGGAAACTTCAAACTTTGAGCTTTGCAGGAATATGACTTTCGGGGAAACAAACTGTGGGCTTGACACTAGACAGCTATCAGTCACCCAGGTCTGTTTACACTGAGACAGACAGCATTGTAATCAATTATATAATCATTGTTTCCATCATGTACGACGACAGTGTCCATGATTCAAGCAATAAACAAGTGAATAACTTCAGTTTACATCACCAAACGCTGATTGAAATAGAACCTATTAGAGGAGGGCACAATAATAATAGGCCAATATTTAAAAAAGAGACAATATTGGTTTCCTAAAGGTTAACAGGGAGTGCTGCCAGGTCGTCTTCAACATTTTTATAAAGCTGGTGTCTTGTGATGTTTCATGAAAGTTGTGGTAGAAGAGTGCCCACCTCTCCTCAGCCGTGTCTTCTCATGCTGCTGTTGGCAACCTTTTCCCTCTGTCCCGTGACCTTTTGCATGCAGTTTCCACAAGCCAATAAGCCACTGATGATGTTAACATATATTTTTGTATATACTGTAGTACTGTACATACTGGTATGCTCTGTCATGTCCATCTACCTCATGCATGTATGTAAATAACCAGCAAACATTTATTTCAGCATCACGTGCATATTTTCCAAACACTGCATCTCAGTCGCTTTCAAACCTCAAAACATGTTGCGCTAGAAATTGGCCCACCCCAAGGATCAGGTCCCCCGGCACAAACACAGCAATGTAGTGTTAAGTGCCAGGAGGATTGCCGTGACTTCTACATCAAGGAAACCAAACAGACGCTGGCCAAGAGGATGACACCGCACAGGAGAGCTAACATGTCAGGCCAGGACTCTGCAGTCTACACCCATCTACAGGCCAGTGGCCACTCTTTCAAGGATGAGGATATGCACACCTTTGAAAAGGAGGAATGCTGGTTTGAACGGGGAGTCAAAGAGGCCATCTAGGTGAAGAGGGAATAACTATCCCTGAACCCGGTGGGGGGGGTCTAAGAGCACATCTGTCACCATCTTAATGCCATGATTGCAACCATTCCCCAATCATCTGTGAATAGTGCACATGGCCATAGTAACTCTAATTAATGGTCACAATACGACTATGAAACCGATCGTTGTTTTCGGTCGTTACGCAACTGTATCGTGGTACAGTGGTACGGTGGTGCAGTGGTTAGCGCGGTCGCCTCCCAGCAAGAAGGTCTTGGGTTCAAGCCCCGGGGTAGTCCAACCTTGGTGGGTCATCCCGGGTCGTCCTCTGTGTGGAGTTTGCATGGGCTCCTCCGGGGGCTCCGGTTTCCTCCCACAGTAAAAAGACATGTAGGTCAGGTGAATTGGCCATACTAAATTGTCCCTAGGTATGAATGTGTGTGTGTGTGTGTGTGTGTGTGTGTGTGTGTGTGTGTGTGTGTGTGTGTGTGTGTGTGTGTGTGTGTGTGTGTGTGTGTGTGTGTGTGTGTGTGTGTGTGTGTGTGTGTGTGTGTGTGTGTGTGTGGGCCCTGTGATGGCCTGGCAGCCTGTCCAGGGTGTCTCCCCGCCTGCCGCCCAATGACTGCTGGAATAGGCTCCAGCATCCCCGTGACCCTGAGAGCAGGATAAGTGGATAAGATAATGGATGGATGGATGGATGGATGGATGGATGGATGGATGGATGGATGGATGCAACTGTATTGTTTATAAGGGTGGTGATACCCGCAGTCAGTTTATACCGAAGAGGTCACTTAGATGAGTGATGAAACTTTTCTCTCTCAATAGATGTTGTGTCCAGATGAACTGATTCAACTTTCTTTGATTCAGCATCTCTGATATATTCTCTACACCACTGCACTTTATCACCTCTTATTTCACCTGTATAAGTCAATCCTTGTGTACATGTCTGAAGATTGTTGGGTTGTAGTGTTGTTATTCTATGTTAAGTACACTGAGAGCTTACTTATAGGTTGCCGATGATTAGATTTTTTGTTTTTATTGCTTATGTTTTCTTTATCATGTTCAATAAAAACTGATTGATTGAATTGATTGATAAATTGAAAGATTGAGTAAAAAATCTTGATTCTGTGACCATGTCACATTTACCTTGACTTTGTTCGTAACCCGATAGTGATAATCAGACAGAGGCGTACGCAGGACTGTTTCTACTGTTGGACTAGTGCCTCTGAAGGCTCTGGGTTAGCTTTACACCTTCTACCTTCACAGAAGTCACACAATAAGTCTTAAAAGTCTCTTATTTTTCCACGTCAGTTAATTTCACTTGTATACAGTGCAATTGAATTGGTTTAATAAAAATTCTTGGATCAGGTTAAATCGTCTTGACATCTGTGGGACAATCCCCCTTATGATACTGTCAGTTGTTATGAAGACAAAAAATTACACAACTGAGTTATGAATAAAACACAATTACATGGTGGGGTTTTTTGGTTGCATGTGTTATGAACTGCATTCATCCCAGTTTAACAGACGCGAGACTTTTACTAATCTGGTCTCAGGGCAAAAAGTTTGAGGGGGCATTTTTTAAAAAAATGTATCTTTAATGTTGTGTTCCCACCTAATGCGAAGCCTACTTTCGCCTTGCTTTAAGATGCTGCCTGAAAACAATCCTTCACTGTGTGGAGTTTGCATGTTCTCCTCATGTCTGTGTGGGTTTCCTCCGGGGGCTCCGGTTTCCTCCCACAGTCCAAAGACATGTAGGTCAGGTAATTTGGCCATACTAAATTGTCCCTAGGAATGTGTGTGTGTGTGTGTGTGTGTGTGTGTGTGTGTGTGTGTGTGTGTGTGTGTGTGTGTGTGTGTGTGCCCTGTGATGGCCTAGCGGCCTGTCCAGGGTGTCTCCCTGCCTGCCGCCCAATGACTGCTGGAATAGGCTGTCCCTACAGACACAACTGGCCAAGTCTGTGGGTGGGAAGCCGGATGTGGGTATGTGTCCTAGTCTCTGCACTAGCGCCTCCTCTGGTTGGTCGGGGCGCCTGTTCGTGTGGGAGGAGGAACTGGGGGGAATAGCGTGATCCCCCCACGTGCTACGTCCCCCTGGTGAAAATCCTCACTGTCAGGTGACAAGAAGCGGGTGGCGACTCCACATGTATCGAAGGAGGCATGTGGTAGTCCGCAGCCCTCCCCGGATTGGCAGAGGGGGTGGAGCAGAGACCGGGCTGGCTCGGACGAGTGGATCGATTGGCTAAGTACAATTGGGGAGAAAATTTAAAAAATAAGAAAAAAAATAATATTTTCAACGTCATACACGCGAATTCGCGTCTATTCACATGAAAAAATTGCTTCGCGTTTGGTGTGAACACAACTTTGTTTCACTACTTATGAAAAGACTTATTCAAGTTATGTACAATCGACAGACAAGCCAAGGACTGTCTGACTGTTTAAGTTCCTTATTCCGTCAGCGCCCTCATGACCACCCAATCCTACCCTTCCTTGTTCATTTATCTCTTCCTCGTTTGTTTACGTCCTTGTCTCCCCACAATATATAGCCATGGTGTGGTGAGCATCCTGCACACATCGATAGCAGTCATATCATTCAGTCGGATGTTGCACACTGGTGGCGGAGGGGTCACGACCCCTGACGTGGTGCCCAGAAAAGGGCTGTACAAATGCAACAAATTAATTACAGTAAATATCCTAATATCCTGTCTACATAAAGTTAAAGTTACAATCCTGAAGCTTTACATGCCAACAACTCATTTTTGATACTTCTAGTCACTTTTATGTAGTGAATAAATGTGCTTTTTCAATGTTTCAGTATAACAGTCACTGTTGGGAAGGACTTCTCCCAGTACAATAGCAGCCAAATGTGGATGAATAAGGCAAGTGGTGGCAAGTTTGAGGTAAATTGTTGTGGCTAACAAGCAGACATGGCAGGAAAAGCTCAAAGAAGATCTCCACCAACCATATGCGGATTATGAGACAATAGGCCCCTGGGCACGGATGCGTAAAAGCCCCCCCCCCCCCCCGACAGGGCAGGTACACTGGCTTGCAGCCAACAGCACAATAACTAAATTCACCTGTACCTCAACAGGCTTTACAGCTCACATACACACAATTAACGCCAACAGCAAATTAACTAAGACATATTCACCTGCAGTTTCCTTCGGTTGTTCAGTAGGACTTCTGGAGCTCTGTTTCTGACATGAATGACTAAGCTCTTTGACTATGCGACAAGAAATGCGAAGTTAATAACAGAGACTTCACGCAGAGGCTCTGGCTTAGGGGCCCCTGAGCCCTCGGGCCCCTGGGCCCAGTAAGCCCATTCGCTAATCCACCCATGCCACCAACACATACCAACACATCAACAGTTAGAACTCTGGTTGAGCTGTGGTCATATGTTCAGTGGTGAGTAAGGTCCGGGGACATACTGACATATATACCCTTTTCCCACTACAATTAGCACGTATAAATGGGCGATTAAGCCCTTACCTGTTGCCAGTAGACCAGTATGCCTTTCTGTTGTTGTTTATTATTATTATTATTATTATTATGGTGCGTTATGTTGCTGGAATATTTTCGGTGTGATGGGGGGGGGTAGAAAGCAGCATGGAGAGCATTGAAAAAGTGACAGTGGTTAATTCATTTTTATATCTGTTGTGTTCACGCCAAACGCGAAGCAGTCTCCCTTTCAAACTCGGTGCCAACTAATTTAGAACGATGTTCGAGCACCGCTCGGACTGAGACGGACAGAATTTGTGACGGATAGTCACATTAGTTACCAACGGAGGCGTCATAGCATCGTGCCGGAAAAGGGTTGAAAATTAGCGTGTCTACGTGGGTGTCATGTTTCCATCACTGTTAATCAGAGCTGGAGCCCACAAATACCCGTGACTACTGCAGAGTCATTTGAATGGCGATTGTAATCTTTCTCACTGAAGGCGAAAGCGAAACATTAGTGGGTGTTTTGAATGAATCAGAATCAGAATCAGAATCAGAATACTTCATTTATCCCCGAGGGGAAATTAAGTTCTGTTACAGACACTCACGCTCTAATAACTAAAAAACTGACAAGATACAAGATAAGAAAATAGAAACAGAAATAAAAGATAAATAAGAAATAGAAATAAGAACAAATAAATAAATAGAAATAAGAACAAAAATATATCAACAAGCTCAATGAACCGATGAGAATTGGACAACAACAATGTACTAGCCAGTATCACCATATGTTTTATTAAATCAAATAAAGACGACAATCTTCGTTTTGAATTATCCAGGACATTAAGCAGCTTATAGTGAACAGGATACAGCTGGTTTAATGTCATGCTGAACAACTGATATGAATGATATTCCTTGTGAACTGTAATGAGTAATGGCTGAAATGACTAAGGAAGTCTAATCAACACGGCTGACTCAAGCGAAGACACCAAAATAACTGGCGCTGGTGAGAATTGTAGAGTGTAAAAAAACAACTTTGTGAACAAACAGTCTCGTTGTCATTTCCAATCTAATACGACGGTGATTCATGTCCTGTATAGACTGAGCCGTGGTCCTGAAAAAGAACACTTGCTTCTTCTCGACAATGGAGCTGATGGGTCAGCCGATAGGCCCTGCCGCACCACTTCCTCTCTGCATGGGATGAGATGCACCAGCGTTAATGAGAGGAGTGAGAAGTGTGCCCTGTGGTCACGTCGCAGGCAGCAAGCTGTGGAGCAACGCATGCCTACTGTACCTGTTCACACAGGCGCAGAAGAAAAACACAACGAACGGCGTAGAAATTCAGAATGCAAAGTGTAACGGAAGAGAGCCAGGGAGAGCTAGCTATAGGCAATGGACAATCGAGTTATTTTGGGAGGGAAAAAAATAAAATTTAAACATATTCAGGCAGATCACGAAATGTCTTTTTTTTTGCACGATAACTTGGCACATGTAACGTTGGAAAAAATCTTGAAGGTGTTTTATAACAGATCATTCCTTTCGGCGGAGAAGAGACTACTGCTGTACAGACATGTGCTTTGCAAAGATGCCCTTCTAGATACCTGGGAGCTGTCCAGTCCACCTACTTCTCTTATATTGAACACTTTTACTTCTTTACTCAAAGGCAGTAAAAGAGGAGGTGTGTGTGTGTGTGTGTGTGTGTGTGTGTTGGGAGGCATTTTGTTTTCATCTTGATGTATCTCTTTGGCGATTGCTGCTAAAACCCTGATAGTCACAACTCTACTCTATTAACATATTGCATGTTTTACTCACTACCCAGATCACTGAGTATGCTGCCTGTGTGTGTGTGTGTGTGTGTTTTATATTGCATCTTAGTTTCCATGATGACACCGTCTCCCCATAAGTTTAGCATCTGCCCCCCCACCCCCATGCAGCTCTTCCTCCTGTTGTTTAATGTGAGACTGGTGTCTTGCAGGAAGTGAGCTCCTCCTCTCCTCCCTTGCCCCTCATCTCCTGTCATTGCTCTTCTCGGCCCCCTCCTTCATTTCCCTCCTTACCCCATTGTCACCACCCTCACGTCACCACCCCCCTACCTTTCATCTCTCCCTTCATTCGGCCCCCGCCGCCACTCCTTTACTTTTGTCCTCTCCTCTCATTCTCCTCCTCGTTTCTACTCGTCCTTGTGTCTCTCCTCTCCTCTCGTGCTGAAGGCATAAATAAAGCTTGTCATCATGATGCATTGAAGGTAGATGCCACTGATGTTTCAGCCAACTATTAATACACACACAGGCCCCTCAGCTACTTGTAGACTGCAGTTTACCTTGTAGTCATGCCACAAGCTGGATATCGTAAAGTGAAGCAGAGTTTTACAATTTTGAGAATTTAACTTGAGTTAATCAAAGAAGGTTGAATCAGTTCATCTGGACATAACGTTTATTGACAGATACTATGTTTCATCAGTCATCTAAGTGACCTCTTCAGTCTCAACTGACTGCAGGTATCCCCACCCTTATAAACAATACAATGGCATAACGACCAAAACCAACGACCAGTTTCATGTGCAAATACGGGCGTGAAGGAGCCAGTTGAGGTGGTTCAGGCATCTGATTAGGATGCCCCCTGGGGGCCTTCCTTTGGAGGTTTTCCGGGCATGTCCAACTGGGAGGAGACCCTGGGGTAGACCCAGAACTCGCTGGAAGGACTACATGTCCAATCTGGCCTTGAGATCCCCCAGGAGGAGCTGGAGGGCGTTGCTTGGGAGAGGGATGTCCTACTTACCGTGACCCGACCGGAGAAGCAGCTGATGATGATGAGATGAGACCATGACCATGTGTACTATTCACAGAGGATTTGGGAATATTTGCAATCACAGCATTGTAAGATGGGGACATATGTACCCCCCCCCCCCTTCAGGGATGGTCGTTTCCTCTTCACATAGAAGGCCTCTTTGACTCCCCATTCAAACCAGTGTTCCTCCCTATCAAGGATGTGTACATCTTTATCCTTGAAAGAGTGGCCACTGGCCTGTAGATGGGTGTAGACTGTGGAGTCCAGGAATGACCATCCCTGAACCGGGGGGGGGGGGGGGGGGGTAAGAGTACATCTGTCCCCATCTTACAATGCCGTGATTGCAAACATTCCCAAATCCTCTGTGAATAGTACACATAGCCATTGAAACTCTAATTAGTGGTCACGCCCATATTTGTATATGGAACTGGTAGTTGGCTTGGGTCGTTAAGCCGCTGTGTTGTTTATAAGGGTGGGGATACCTGCAGCCAGTTGAGACTGAAGAGGTCACTGAGTGATGAGTGATGAAACATATCTGTCAATAAACCTTGTGTCCAGATGAACTGATTCAACCTTCTTTGATTTTCTTACCTGGACTATTGAGCATGCATAAAGACAACTTGAGTTAATGGTAAAGCTCAATTTGATACCTTTTTATGGCAAAATATTAACTTTTAATTGTTATTGATGTTTTGCGAGATGCAACAACCCTTGGCTGTTGCCTCTTGCAATCGCTGGTGTACCGGTAAGCGCACTAGCGGAAATTTTATTGTCGCACAGGAAAGTGCTAATGCTAATGTGTGAAAATTGATGGGAGAAGTCAGTCCAGTGCTTCAGCAATGGAAACAGCAAAAAGAGAAACAAGGTCTACAAAAAGCAAAAAGGAATATGATTAAAATTGTTCCATCTTATTTGCAAGATGGAACAATTTAACTATTCATCAAAAAGATGACATGATAAGGCGTGATTGTGTATAATGGCCAGTTGACATCAGTTGATGCCAGGACTCAGATGTCTGGGTAGGACAACACTGTCTATAATTTCAGATCCTTTTTCTTTTTTAATTTGATACCCACTCACAACCTCTGACATCACATAACAAAGCTCATTGTGGTATAAAGACCATTTTATGTTGTTTTACAGTATGTTGTAAACTATTGTGTGTTCAGTCATTATCTCTAATTAGCCTGCCAGGTCGCTATGAGATTATTCCCCATACAAGTCTAAAGAAGACTAAGATGGGTTTATTATCTTGGGAGCAAGAGAGCACAAATCACAATAATAAAACAGCTACTTAATTGGGTCCTTGTGTCATTCCCAAGAGTTAAAACATAGTCTTGCGGTCAACAGCATGTCAGCTGCTCAGACCGGTGGTGTTGTGTTTCCAGTAACACCATCCTTTATCCTGCTCAGATCACCGCCATTGTGGGAAATGTGGGCAACCTGGGGAAATGCATGTTGTCAGACACACTACGACACCCAAAGGACTACATAGGATGGATAATAAATTCACTTTATCAACTTCTGTTCATAATGGTAGCCATTCTGAATGTCTGTGTGTGTGTGGGGGGGGGGGTGCGCTACTCTATGTAAACCATGTTGTGGTGGTGTTATACAAGTGTCTGTGAAACGGTTTTGAGACATTAGAGTGATGAGAGTCCTCTTTTCCATCTTTTGTTGCCTGCACATTTACTTTGATTCATTAAACACAATGATACAAATGTGCTTACACACACACACACACACACACACACACACACGCACTCGTACCTTGGCCTTCAATCCCTGTTTTCCATAGTCATCTGGCTGGCTGATATGTCTAATTCCAGCCATGTAATTAGTGTGTAGCTTGGTCTGATTTTGTCTGGGTCACTGTTGACGCAATGCGTGCGTGTGTGTGTATGTGTGTGTGTGTGTGTGTGTGTGTGTTTTGATCCTGTGGTGCTGGCAGACAGCACCACAGGATTGGATACAGACTGCACCACTCTGGGCTGAGCCACACATGGAGGGTAAATAGAAAACATAGCTCTGCTACACACACACACACACACACACACACACACACACACACACACACACACACACACACACACACACACGATGCTTACACAAGTGATCGTAGGCATATATACATAAATAGCATAGAAAAGCCAATATGAGGGAACGCTTCTTACCAGACAGCCACAAACATAAACATCACTCAAATTAAGCTTTATAGTATATGTGCCAGGCTAGGCAGAGAGAAAAAGACAGACAGACAGAGAGATATAGACAGAGAAAGAGAGAAAGAAAGAGTAAATTAGTATATAGCAAGCTATTTTGTGTGTGTGGGTGTGTGTGTGTGTGTGGTCAAGTCATCTGCAACTGTGTGTGTGTGTGTTTGTGTAATTGTGTATGCCTTTTTTCATATGTGTGCATGGTCTGTGAGTGTGCATGTGTGTACACCCCAGGGGTGTGTGGATGATATGTGCTCACGGCGACACGTGGAATGATCAGAATGTGATAGCCGGCGCGGAGAAGCGAGGGCCCTGTGGCCACGCCCTCGACAGCAGGTCACGCATCAGCGATTGGTCGGTCCCCCGGGGGTCAGAGTTCAGTCGGGGTCCTGTCACTCCTCTGAAGAAAGGTCGAAGGTCAACTTCCACCGGAGCTCTCTTTTCCTCTACTCGCCCAGCAGGGTTCTTCCAGAGACCAGAGCCGTGAAAGTACAAGAGTCAGAAGCAACAACCTTTTTTGTCCAGAGTTCCATAACGGGCATAAACGTCTCCCCTTTTTATCCCCTGGTAGATCACAGATTTAGAGAAAATCTAAGAGGAAAAGCCTCAGCACAGGAATTTAGGATGGATGCCAGAGGAAACCATGTTAGGTTCTTTCATAAATCTCATTTAACTTGTTTGATGTTGTTAATATTATATTTTATGTCCCAAATACTATGTCTCTATTTATATCCCTTTTATCGTTTTTGCTTCATCCCACTGTCTGCAGCTGCAGTGGTCCTGTTTCTTCAATGGGATCAGTTCATTATTTTTTTCTTTTTTTTGGTTCAGGCTTAATGATCAGCCTTGTGGCCTTGCTTATTGAGTTGCACTCGTGTACCGAGTCAGTCCTAAATGCCCGATGCCAGCATTCCTCAGATGAGGTGGTACTGCCATCTCTGTGTGTTCAGAGTTGAATGCATCAAAAATCCCAGGCTAAATTTATATTGAACCAAGCAGATTCAAACTCAGTTTATCCTGTCGTCCATATCTACTGTAGCTGAGATTTCTACTGTCTTTTAAAGGCCCCCATGAAATAGCATTTGGAGCACTGCAACCTTCTGCGATTTGAAATACATCCAAATGAAACTGAACGGTCAGGTGGGATTTTGTCAAGGGAGGGAGTTTGATTTGACTAAGAGCCAAAAATGGCATTTTTAGAATATGGACATTGGCAAGTTTCACTTTGGTGGTTGGAAACCTCTAATCTTCTCTCAATCTTGCTCCTGTTCATTGGACATACTTGTAAGTGTACACCTTGTCTAGCTCACCTGACGTGGGCCACTGGAACAAACTGGTGCCGGCTATCTCGGTCTGTATTTTACTTCCTTCCACCCTCTGTGTGTCGCCGTTTTCAAAGTCTGTTTCTATGAGCAGCAATGATTACAAGCGGTGAAAACCTGAAAGAAAGGATGGAAACAAACATGCAAACAGCAAACGCACAAAAGTTCCTGATACGGATACAATTATGGCTCAGGGCCCATCGGAAAAGTCGCTAAAGCATTATGGTGTGGTGTAGCATAGCAGACCTGCTGCGGAGGGGGAGCTGGTTATCCTGTGGCTGTTACAAGCTGTATATTTTAACAAGCTGGAAGGTCAGTAAACTCAGCATACTAAGAGGAGGTGGGTATAAACCGCCTTGGCATATTACATGTATGCTGCTCTGCGTCCATCCCCTATAGCAGGATACACAAAATGACTCTCATACATGAAAATTGCACGTGGGACCTCAGCTCGACAAGTCATGAAAAGAGACTGCGGTTGTAAAATGTTCATATTTCCTCTTAAATACTAGCCTTTGCACTTTTGTAAGCTCGTAGCACCAGTTCCTTCCTGAGTATCGTTTTTTTTTGGGGGGGGGGGGTGGCTGCAAACATTTTAATGCTACCTCTAGCATACATACTAGATTGACATTATAAATGACCAATTTTTATGCCCTTAGAAAGGAATATTTCCACACACTATGCAACACCACACTTACATGCATGTTTATATTGGGGGGTTTTTTGTATTCTGTATCTTTAAATTCTGTATCATATTCTCATATCAAGTCAAATTCCCGTTTAAATCTTGGCAAATAAAACTGATGCTGATTCTAATTCATGTTTTGATTCTGTCACCTAGGACCACTCCCCTTGATTAGTGGCCCCTCCAAAAGTCACCTTCTTTGGAGTCTTTCTTTACCTTGACAGACCGCAGGACTGAGATCGGTCTTTGTCCTGGTGGATACTGAACCGCATCACTTTCTCATTAACTCTTACAGTACCTATTCATCTCAAAACGTGCAGGTCCGCACCGATCGAACGGTCAGATATATATTTTATCAGATTTGAGAAATGAAATGGGATGCTGCTTAACTGAACTGTTTGCGAACGCAACACCTGCAAAATCAGAGCTAAACTGGAAGGGTTGAAGTTGCATTATATCCTTTATTATATTGCACGATGCCATCTTTAAAAAAAGGCATCAGAGAAGTAGCCTGCATAGTCCAACGTGGCGAGAAATAGTGATTTTACCTACACTTTTGTTAACTTCATCATTATAGCAATTTTGATATTTTCTATGGACGAATCTGCATTACAAATCAATAGAAAATATATTTCTCTTTAGTATGAGAAGTGTTACAAAGTAGTAAGTGATACATTTTTGCAAAGTACAAAATGAGTTTAAAATGTGTGTTTTTTTTCAGTTGAAGTAAAATGATATAGTCAGGCTCAAAAAATAACCTTTAAAAAACTTCACAAGGCGGGAGCGCCCATGTGCCCTTCTTTGACTTGGACTTGTTATTCTCTCACAGGCAGCCATTGAGCTCTAAGCTGGCTTTTAAGTGAATTAGCTCTAATGTATCCCATTATGGTGCAATAAGGGCCAAAGTCATCAAACTCTTTATTTTGATGGATGTGGACACACACACGCATATACAACCAGGCATACATGCATCCCCTCCCCCCTCCCCCCTCCAAGCCTTTCTTACCACACACCACAACCAACTCCAAAGCACATAAACAAACCTCCTGACCAGGCAGGCAGGCAGGAAGGAAGTCAATATTTGAGGAGCTGAAGCTACCTGGTCTGTCGGCTCACATCTGCCTTTTATACAGTACAGATTCAATAGCCTATTCCACTCTATTGCTCTCGGCCTGTCACCTTATAATACACTGCAATGAATAATACTCAGTGTGTTTTTGTGTTTTTTTTCCTTCTTCACTTTTATCTTCCACATTTAAATAGATACAGATAATTAATCAAACCACAGTATATTCCATAAAGAATTGCTCACTGTTTTGTGAGCTCGTGCTTCCTCTCATGTACACAGACGTCATTAACAACAAGGAAGTTCTTAAACCAAGTGAATATACACAGAAATCCGAATCTTCTGCTACACAGAGAACACCAAATATTTATGAATATAAAGTTTATTTGCCTTTAAAACATCCGGGTTGCCTAATGCCGGGGTCAGACTACACGATTTCAGCCCAATTTTGACACGATTTTGTCGTCGCCAACACATTTTCAGCGTCGGGCCCAATTATGAACGTCGGGGATAATGAACGGGCGTCTTTACCCCGATATATATAATCGAAGAACAGCGATTTGCGGTGTGGGATGCCCCACGACACCCCAAAGGAAAAGTCTAGCATGTCAGATTTGTTTTGTATTCTCCTGCCTAGCGTGACGTCTCATATGACGTATTCCTTGACGTTGACCAATAGGGTGACAGAATGCTCTCTGGCGCACGTGTACACATGGCAAGGAGAAAGCGACCTTGCTGTCAGGTGAAACGACGATACCGAGGGAAGATTCGCTGAGCGGTGGCAATAATAAATACCCTTGCTTTTTCGACAACCATGACAGAGTCAAAACAAAGATAGACTAAATGTTGGGGCGAAATAGCGGAGGTACTTCAGTAACCCCCTGAGTGGCTGGTTATGCTAGGTTATCATTCCCCAATAGCACTAGCCGCATCACGCACAGCGTTATAGCGTTTCTGTAGCCATGACTGACAACTTCTTGACCCTCCTCCCCGACGACCTGTGAACTCGCGCAAGCTCGTGAGCGGCAGCATGCGATGATTGGTCGGGGTCACATGATGATGTTGCCAGTCTCCCGGCCAAGACTCGGCAAGAATTTATGGAACTACGATTGGCTAATCTGACATGGTGACCATCGTGAAAGACAAAAAATATCGTGTAGTCTGACCCCGGTGCCAAGAGAGCAAACCCACGATGTCCAACTGCAGGTATGTAAAAAAAAAAAAGAAAAGAAAAGAAAGTTACTCTTAAAATAAAACAGATTTCTGAATCTGATATTGGAAATCAATTTTGGGGCCTATCATTTGTCCCGTTCTTTTTTTTTTCTTTTTGGATGACAGCTAGACATAAACTTTAATGTGTTGATGCCTACCCCCCCCCCCATGCTTTTGTCAGCCTGTGCTGTAATGCACACACACAGTGGTTGTGTCTATATTGAAACAGTTATGTCCTTGAACTCAAACGTCCACAACTAGGAGGTAGAATATTGCCTAACAACACAAATATTTACAGGAAGCCAATTGAGGAAACTAAGCTACTGAGTGACAGAATAGCTCACTGCTCAGGGGAACCAGTTTTCAAGGATTTTGTAACTGATTTTGGTAAACTCATTTTGGGGTCGAGGTTTGGAACAAGCTAAATTGTTATATGGGTTAAATGGGACACTTATGTTTGGGGGGTATGACTTGGGAATGACGGTAGGCCTGCAATTTAGCCTTTCTGCAAAATGAATGTTTTGGTGAAATCTACCATCACACAACCCCTATAAATCCAAAATGTTTTTAATGTATTCAAAGAAATGGCGAATTTCGCAGTTGTGGTTTTAGCTTCACTACCATAAAGCCACGTCACACATACCACAAACTTGCACTAATGATGCTGGTGTGATTTTGCCATCCTCGCCGTTTATTTTCTCGCTTTGTCTTGCTCTCTAAATTTGTGTTTAATTCCTCGTTGCGAAACGCACATGCCACATTGTCTGTATGATTGTTGCCTGCTGCAAAATGCACGAAATGCAAGTCTAAGTGAACGTTTTGCATGATGAGAGCTAGGCAGGCCTACAGCCCCATGAAAAACTGTTTACTGCTAAGTTATGTATATTGTAAAGCACTAAAGGCAGGATGATGTAAATGACTGCTGGCTTCTGATGTAGGCAGAGTGGTGAGCACTGTGGGATAGCTGTGATTTGCATTTAAGTCCTGTCACCTAACACACACACACACACACACACACACACACACACACACACACACACACACACACACACACACACACACACACACACACACACACACACACACACACACACACACACACACACACTAAAGCAATTACCAGCTTTTGTCAAGTTGCTCTGCCTTGAAAACTGACAGGAAATACAAAGTGACTGACAAACACCTGACAAACACCACTAGATCTGAGGAAAAACACCCCTAGATGGTCCTGAGTGCTAAACAAAACTCTGGCTAGTGATATCCTCATTTAACTTGTAAATCTGCATTAGTATTGATTCCACTGATGGTGACTCTGGCATTATTTGACCATGCAGTTCGAAGTACAACCAAATGGCCTAGATTCCTTGTTTTAAAAACCTTATTCACATGTGAAGTTAATGCAAACGAAAAGGGTTGTACTGCTTTTTCTCTCATTTTATGATGTGGACACTTTTTTTAAATTATGTGCAAACAAATCAGCTGCAAAAAAATGTAGGAAGAAGGTGAAGAAAGAAGACTTGGGAAGTGTAGGTCTTTTCTCTGTTGTGCATGTATGCCTGGATGGTCACTGGCGAGAAAACTACAATTCTGCAAGCTGCACAGCTGCAGATACGTCTTAACAACGCCCTAACTTTGTGTTTGTGTACGTCCATGCATTGTAGTATGTGTGTGTGTGAGTGCGCGCGCGCGCGCGCACGAGAGAGAGAGAATTGGATGGAAGTATGCAGAGACAAAAGATACAAAAACCCCTCTATTTGTACAGCGCAGAAGCCTTCTTTTGGTCATTTGTCTACAGGGATCAGTGCAGACAGGAATCAATATCATGTGGCCTAATTAAAACAACCATTCGTCTCAGCCAGGTGAGCAGCGCGCTGCGCTCGGCGTCATGTAGTATCTTAACAGGGGGATGTCGGATTCAAGCGGACGCTCTCAGCAGGAATGTAAGATGCAGCTACCCCTTTGCCCTTGACCAAGTCTCTTGTCTCCCCCCCATCCTCTCCCCCCGTCGAAATAATAATTCAAATTTGGAGGTGCACTCGTCACCATGGCAACGTGTGCTAAAGCGGCGGGTGACTGTTACCCTTTGACTTGTTAAAAGCCCTAACTGGGCGCTATCCGTGGGGGCAGGGCAAACACTGGGACGTCGGAAAGGAAATTCACACTCATTTCCTCCGTGTGGTTTCGGTACAAATCAACAACATCCTGTCCTTTTGTGAATCCTGCCTGCCCTCATGCTGGTTGCGTTTCAGGGTAGGCGTCATAAATTGCACCCCCCCCTCCTCTCTCTCTCTCTTTTTACTACCGCTAGCAGGGACTGGAGTCTAACCTCCGATTGTTGCGGAGGAAGAAGAAAGAGCCTGTCCTTGTTCTCAACACAATGGTTTCGATAGATTTGCGGACACAAGAGAGGCGATTGTGTATTATCCCAGTTTGATTAAGGTGTGTTAGCCTGCTTGATAGGTTTTTTAGAGGAAAAGACGGGGGTTGTTCATCCCTTGTCAGACATAAATTGGGGGCTATTTGGGTCTAAGAAGGCGTCATCACAGCTCCCGGTTTGGTTTTTATGTTTTAAGGCCAAGGAAAAGCATCGCACGCACACCAAGATCAACGTCACATCATGCCGGTAATACGACGCTATTGTCCATTTAGTACAGTGACAACACGTAGGCCAAGTTTTCCCAAAAATACCGCCCCCCCCCCGGGAATAACGTACGATCCCTTGCGGAAATCCCTCAGAATATTGGATTTTTAAAATAAAAAAACAGTTTTTCTACTTATCATCCTCTCTCTCTCTCTTCCCCCCCTTCTACCTCGCCATTCCATTACACAATCTCCACGGTCACAGCTCCGAGTTCAACGTTTCTCTCCTTTCGCGTATTGCGCAAGTCTCGCAGGAAGCATGAACGAGTGAATGCATAAGTAAAATAAAAGCGGAGCGGCGTGAGGCACATCGCCGATGAGGCGACTCATTCACGTAATCCGGCCTGACATTGCCCTTGTGACGAAACCCCCCCCCGCTCTTCCTCCCCTCCTCCTCCTCCTCCCCTCTTCACCTCCATTCCCCCATTCTTCCATTCATAAAAATCTCGGTATCACGCTTGCGCAATGAAATTCGGAGTCCTCCCATTCATAAAATGTAACCCCCGCATTTCAGCCCCCGAGTCCTCAGCCCTCCCATTCACAAGAAATCCTGCCGAGGCATCTGCGCAGTACGTCCTTCTTCTTCTTCTTCTCCTTCTTCTTCCTTTTTTTTAACCCTCCCATTCATAAAAACTCATTTCCCCCCCTCGGCCGCTGCAACAACGTATCCAAAAGCCTGCGTCCGCACCGCAGTAGTCTACGCACGAGCGAGTGGACTAGTGCCCGGGAGATCCGCTCTGCCTCGGCCGCGCTACTTCCACCATTTCTGGGGACTATCCTTTAGCTCGGACTGTACCAGCAGCACCTACGCGCCAACGTCGCACACGCCAGGGAGGACATGAGCTCCTTAGTCTGAAAAAGTAAGTTATCACCTTGGATGTTTATTATTTATTTTATTTATCATGACGTTTTTCGATCATGAAACGGGTCGCTGTAACGTAATTGCATCGACTGTGCGCATATATACACGGACTATATATATGTATGTATATATATATATATATATATATATATACACACACACACACACACACACACACACACGCACACACACGCACACACACACACACACACACACACACACACACACACACATACACACACAGGGGAACCTGTTAAACGATATAAGCCTTTTCTTGTGGATTCCGCGTCCTGGCGCTGGGCAGGGAAAGCATGAAAACACACAGTCTTGTAGGCTGTAAGTCCCTCTTGCAACAAGCTGTTCCCTACCCGTGTTTGCACGTTGAGTCAATATTTAACCACCGATTTAACCGAAGCCAGCTTTGCGGCTGCAGTGGAAGTAGTCATCGCTGGGAACCTTGTTTTAAAGCATGACTCGCAGGGAATGCCTACGGGCTACTTACATAAACACATTTCCCTATCTTTCACACCTTCTTTTGTTTTGTTGTTGTTATAATTAGTGCCCTTTTGAGCAAGTTTTGTGGTAAAATATGTCGGTCGGCGTGTATATGTATGTATATGTCCTATCTGGCCGGCTCGCTCTGCTCCATTCACATTATGTGAGGTGGCTGCGTGACGCTTCCTCCTTCTGCAGCGCTCGGCGGGCACACGGTGTTCGGTGTCAGGTGTTTCTGCCATCAGGCTTATTTATTTATTTATTCCGACCCTACCGGAAAACACAACGATCCGGTGTCATTTCATAGGCCCCACTGATAATGCCATGACTTACGCATCAAGCGATGCGTTTAACAACTGCTGATTGGGATTTATCCTGCAGCACCAGATCTTTCTATTAACAGACCGTCTTCATTTATAATAATGATAATAATTAATATAATAAACTCATAGTATGAGCCAGGTTGGCAGGGTTGCCATATCTATATAAACACGTTATTTCAGTGTGCAGAGCGTCCGTGAAGCCGCGTCGCCTCCGATTTTTATGACTCAGTTCATTCACATATTGAAGGGAGAGACACACACACGCACACACGCACGCACGCACGCACACAGAGTTCCGGATGTAGTTCATTTTAATGGTCTAGATTTGACGATCACACGCATTTGTCTGTGTTCCAGCAGTCTCGCAGCACTCCTCACAGGAGGGCTTTGTGGAAATGTGGGGTTTGAAATGGCCTGTCCGAGGGCTTCAGCGTTCAACCGTCGCAGCAGAACTCGGTGTCACGGCTGCTGCAAGACATTTCTGATAGTCGCTTTAGGAATAGGCACCAGAATCCCATACAGGGACACAGGCGCCCACTTCTCCAGTCTTCCGACAGGGTTTTGCATTTAGCCCATTTTGAATTTGTCTATTTTCTTCAAGGTTTTGCCTTTTAAGGTGTCCGCTCACGGCCTAATCTATATAACCTTTATAGGCTTAATTGTTGTCTGGTGTGATAGTGTGGCGCTTAAGCTTTGCAGCAAGCTGCATATGCATATCAGTCGCCCTCCATGTTTCCAGTGTGGGTCTAATAATCATTCTGCTGTCATTAAAGTAGGTTAGGTCTTGCTTACTGGTTCGTGTCATCAGTATCACACGAATAAAAACCTTGTCATTCAGGCTCATAAAGACAAGGGCCAACTGATTCATGCTCACATCACTGTGTGTAGCCAACAGCCCCCAGACACAAAACGCGAGGCCGCTTTTTTCATTTCCAAGTTTGCGGACGGATGCCTGGTATCATTTCAGCCTGGTTTACCTATCTCATCACAAAGACAAGCGGTGTACGCTCTGCAGCGTTACATTACATGAAGTGAACATACCGAGTATGAGATGAGGTAATGGCTGAATTCCTGTTATCTAACATCGAACTGCATGTAATATCAGCCTCACTTAAATCTCGTCCGCTACATTTTCTTGTTGCCTTTCTTCCGGTACTTTTGCCGGCATCCTTCTCCTTCTCTTTTCCTTGCGGATGTTGTTTTGCTTTTCTTTTTTTTTTTGAGTCTTTCTGCGGGCGAGTCCTTCTCTCCGGTGCTCCTATAGAAGCCCGACTTCTATCGTTCTAGTGTCAGAGTTTGGGTATAGGAGGAGGTTTGAAACCTTTGGGGGCTCTATAATGACAGATTTCACACTTTATTGGGCTTATGTGTTTGGTGGGGGACATTCTGTTGAGTCTTGTGGAATTTTGTTGTAGGTTTGATATTAGCCTTGATAGACTGCGTGTCATTCCTGTCATATGATTCACTGTTATACGGTGGTGATTATGAAATGTCTTCTGCCTATAGTGAAGTCTGCATGGTGGTTTGTGGAGTGGGAATGTGAGGATAAATGCACTTGCCAAAAATTCACAATGAATCTTAAATTCCCACTGCTATAGCATGGGCAAACCAGCAAGAAGGCTTGATTTTTTTTAGATTTTTCTTTTTGAGGGGGGGCTCTTACAATTAATTGGAAAAGGCAGCTGGTAACTGCTTCTACACTCTCGCATGCTCTTATCCTCTGTTTCACATAGCAAACCTCTCATGTCACAGGACAAGCAGCTGCAGATGCCGTTGAAGTCAAACACTTTTGCTATTATTTTTCACCTAAACTGTTCTGAATGCCTGATTATTTTTTTCCCTCTCCCACTTCAGTATTACCGTTTGACTTCACTTTTTTGTAAGAACCTTTTAGTTGCCGATTCCTATAAGATAATGCCAAGATAAGATATATTTGACATGCAATGAAACAAGTCATGGAGGAAAAAAAGAGGGAACATTTTACAGTGACAGCAAATGCATCTCTTCCTAACAGTCCCCTCTCCTTTTCTTTCCAACCTTCTCCCTCCCTCTCTGTTTTTCAGCGGTATTGCCCGATGCTGCTTTAGAGTCCAGACAGCTGCTGTATGCAAGGCACCAGCCTACACATGGAGTCCAGGGTTCCTCACCACATTCCCGGGGTGTCCTCCTCCCTCATATCTCAGCCTCTGTTGGATAGTCGGGTGCCCTACGGCCGCCTGCAGCAATCCCTCACAGTCTACCCCATTGACCAGATGAGGTCCTCGCATGTGGAGAATGATTACATTGACAGTCCCGCTGTGGTCTCTCAGCAGCCCCCTGGGCAGAAGGCTGCCAACCACAGAATGACATGGCTGAGCCAGAGCCAGGAGGCCATTGTAAGTGCAAACCACAACCACCATCACAGTCAACAGCAGCACCACCACACACAGAGCAGGTGTGAGCCCCACCCGCACCAGGATGCCACCACCCACCCTTGGATCTCATTCAGCGGGAGGCCGAGCTCTGTCAGCAGCAGCAGCAGCACCTCGTCCGATCAGAGACTGCTGGACCATGCTGCACCCACCCCGACGGTAGACCACCACCCCACCCTGCACCCTCACCAGGGTTCCCTGAATACTGTCACCGCCAGGACCCCGGGCTGCCTCAACACCTCTGATCCGAAAATCCTCACTACCACCACCTCCTCTTCTTCTTCCTCCCGCTCCTCTTCATCAAAGTCGCTTGACCTCAAGTCTGTGAAGGCGACTGGAGAAAGAGGAGGGGATGGGGGACGCACGTGCGCCTGCCCGCCAGTGTCGGCACTGATCCCCTCTTCCCCTGCTGAGAAGAAGCACCTCTTCCTCTGTGAGCGTTGTGGGAAGTGCCGCTGCACGGAGTGCACGCTCCCCCGGACCCTGCCCTCCTGCTGGGTCTGCAACCAGGAGTGCCTGTGCTCCGCCCAGAGCCTGGTGGACACAGCCACCTGCATGTGCCTGGTCAAAGGGATCTTCTACCACTGCACCGAGGATGAAGATGATGAGGGATCCTGTGCTGACAAGCCCTGCTCCTGCTCCCAGGCCAATTGCTGTGCACGGTGGTCCTTCATGGCTGCCCTCTCCCTGGTCCTGCCTTGCCTGGTTTGTTACCTGCCGGCCATGGGCCTGGCCAAACTGGGACAGAAGTGCTATGACAACGTGAGCCGACCCGGCTGCCGTTGCAAGACCTTGCAGGGTGGAGGAGTCGCTGGGTGCAAAATGGGAGGTGTGGACACAAAGGCGGGGAATCAGGAGAAGCAGGGGTCATGATGCTGGACTGGACCGGCCAGCAGTGGCCTTGTAGAAATGGGGACAGACCTGTACCATGCTTGCTCACTCTTAATGGATAGGACAATCCAAAACCACCTTATACTCCCCTCCTTAATCTGCTGGAAGATGACTCATGTAAAACAAAGGTACTTAGATTATGTCTTTTTCAACCTGTTTGGAAAAGAGGGTGATTGGAATAAGCATGATCTGAGAGGTATCAGGTCCTCTGTCTGTTGGCTGACAGACAGACCCTCAGAGATTTCTTTTACTTTTTTGTGAAAGTGACACAAAAAGGGGAAGTGACTGGATAGTGGGACTTGTTTTTTTTTTTCAAAGATGGCTGAAGGCACAAAGTCATTGTCCCTCTCTGCTGCTCTGTATTTCCCAGCTAATTTTGCCATGGTAACTAACAGAACCTATTTGCTTATTGTCTACAAACATAGTTTTATGTTGGAGAGAAATTTGTACACCTCTTCCCCCAAGAGCATATATAGCCCAGTTTCCCGTTTGAACGAACAAACAAGCAAACATGTGATTACTATAGAGTGGCTTTAGGATAGGCCACTGTAAGAGTGAAACTACTATTTACTTACTCACTCTCTCCACTATTATGATGACCACCATCCTTTAGTGACGCCAGTCATCTTATCTTATAGCTTGATGATGCTAGCTTGGTGTTGCTAACATTTTATCTTTTTTTTTTTATCTCCGTGTAGGAGATATATAAACAAACCTTTTTTCAGGTTTCAAAATTGCAGTAAAAAAAATAAAAATAAAAAATCACACTCCACGTCCGAAAGAGGTAATTACTTTCAAGTGTGTTTTTGATGCAGGAGTGAAAACCCAGATATGCTAGATAGATTTACAATGCTGTTTATTTTCGCCAATCAACTCTGAGGTAATGCATGTCACGACTTGCATGCTCTAATGTAATTGGTTCCCCGCCGTGCTAGAAGTTGAGATGATATAGAAAAATGGGAGGGGGGGGGGGAGCGCACCAAACCTTCTCAGGGACTGTTACAGTAATCCCCCATAGAACTTGGCCTACACCCGTGCTGATTTCTAAACTGCCTAAGAGCCTGGGTCCACATTTCTCTTCACATATGAAGGCAAAGAAACGTTTATGGGCAAAAAGGCAATAGTAATAAATAAATAAATAAAATGAGTAAGCTTAGTATGAGACAAAATGGCCAGAAGATAACTTTTCCGGAAGAGAAGGGATGAGTGAGTGAATGAGTGAGAGAGTGATGGAGAGGGGAGCAGAGTAAAGTTGTTGTCGTTATTGTTGTTTTTGTGTATGACTCTAGCCAGCCTTAGTCATAATCAAACCTGCCACTTGCACAGCCTTTTTGAGAAGACACAGACCCCTCAAAAGATGGACTAAAGCACAGTATTAACCACCATGACTACATATATCTCATTTTACTTTCATGTGAATAATGTTTCGTCCACACAACCCAAAATCCCTATGGAGACATATACACACAACACACACCAGTGTCTACTTTTATTTTAATTTTTAATCCTTATGGTGCATAGCTGAGGTATTTAATCAGATAATCTTTTTTTGTGTGTGTCAGAGTCTATTTTTGTGGCCTGCATGATGTTTTTAGGAGTTTGCCAAAGGAAGCTAGCATAGCATGTTTTTGCTGTCAGAGTGAACACAGTTGTTATGCATTCTTGCCAAATGGAGTTAATGGCAGTTAGTCTTTAATGGCACGCTGCCCTTTAGTACAGTTAGCCTTTTCCATTTGGCATAAAAAGGATACTGTTTTTGTCGCTCCGTAACGTACACATTCTTTTCCACATTGGACCCTTAGCTTGGGTTAGCCCTCAACTTGCTTGTAAGTTAACTTAGCTCGTTGCACAAAGCTGATTTCACACAGAAAAAAACACTGTCCTTTGTCTTGAATGTATGAGGCAATATTTTCAAAAATTAGCAATTCAGTCTAAGAGAAAGGTGCCAAAACCAGGAATGATTGTGTGACTCGGCAAACGCCCAGTTTAGGAGGTAGGGGAACAAAAATCGCAAATGTTTTGACAATACATTTAGAAATAGAGCTATGCAGGTGAAATGTTATTTGCTGTAAATAGTCACAAAATTTGTGTTCTTTAGAAGAGACTTTTAAATGTCCTTGAAAGATTGCATGGTACATTATAACTACAATTCAGTACAAAATATATAGAGAATATATTAGATATATATTTTGAGGGTATGAATAAGATGTTATTGAGGTTGTAAGTCCCAGCAGGGCTTAAAGACAAGGGGAAGGGTGGAGAGAGGAAGGTTCAGGAAGGGGGTGAGGGAAAAAAAACAGATCTTTCTATCACAAGCACTTGACTTAGAAGTGTGTCTGGCAATAACAAATAAAATAAATCTACTGTTTATGGTATCCATGGTTCATTAGCAGTCAAGAGGCTAAGCTAATTCTCTGGTTCCTCCTTGAGCCCTTTAGACTATGGAACACGATATATCCCTATCCGGATCAACCCATTTCCTGCTGTTACCGCTCAGTGTTTCAGCTCTCGCTCTCGCTCTCGCTCTCGCTCTCTCTCTCTCTCTCTCTCTCTCTCTCTCTCTCTCTCTCTCTCTCTCTCTCTCTCTCTCTCTCTCTCTCTCTCTCTCTCTCTCTCTCTCTCTCTCTCTCTCTCTCTCTCTCTCTCTCTCTTTCTCTCTCTCTGCAGCCCTTCTCACCAAAGTTGTCCAACAAATACCCATAGCCTTGATTGACAAACACAGCTGCTGTGCATAAACTTGTCATACCACAGAGGAGGGAAAGAAGAGTTATCTCTCCTTCCTTTTTCACTGTCTTTCTTTTTTATTTCTTTTTCTCTCAAGCTGCATTCAATGCCTTTTTTCAGTAATAGATGTCTTTTCTCTGTATTTGTTTTCTGCCTTTTCCCCTCACTGCCACACTATCACTGTATGAGTCCAGTTCTTTGCTCCATGTTAGCTTTACTGTCTTATCTTGTGCTAGCTAGCCTGCTAAAGGTATGGAATAATCACCAACAGTGACAACTCAATTATGAATCTTTTTTTTTCTTTTCTTTTTTTTGTTGCTACAATGCTGTGACTTCTACAACCTTCCCTCTTTTCTGTAGCTCATTTTTTGGGCAAGATTGTTTATTTTCAACCCAATCGAAAAAGTGTTTCAAACAGCTGGGTAATGCTACTCCATTCCTCTTGCCTTTTGCAATGTCAATGTTGGGGATTAAGAGATCTGTGCTTTTGTTTTGTTTAGATATAACAAAAAGAAAAATTCTCACATATAAAAGTCTCCCTTTATAGATATATTTATTTTGAAGTTCTATTTTATATAGTATTTATTTAGATGCCAACTTTTTGTTTGTGAAGAAAGCTTATGTCAAACAGAATGTACATTGACAATGGAAATATATATTGTTAAATATACCGAGATGTTGTGTCGTTACTTCTGTTAAGAATCTCAATAATCCGACAGAAACCGAGCAACAATTAAATCCAAGATTTAAAAGCGCACGCGCACGCACGCACGCACGCACGCACGCACACACACACACACACACACACACACACACGCACACACACACACAATATCATGGACCAAGAATGGTGTAATTGAGATCTATTGATTGAAAATAAATAGGTCAAATATATCATGCAACACAAACACATTTCCCAAACTAGGACCAAACCTGAATAAAGCAATAAAGTGTGAACATCCACCCATTGTCTATACCCACTTAATCCAATTCAGGGTCGCAGGGGGCTGGAGCCTATCCCAGCATGCCTTGGGGGGAAGGCAGGGAGACGCTCTGGACAGGTCAACGTGTGAACACATTCACATTTAATCTCAAAGGGAAGACAGTATACTGCAAGACTGAAATTAGTTTGGTCCTTTTGGTTCATATGAAGTATGCTTGCACACAGAGACTTTTTTTAACCCCTTTGCAGAATTAATCTTAATTACATGACATTAATGTAATGGTGTGAGATGGGAGGGAAATTCATTAACAGTTAATTTAATCTATAAAATGTGAAGAATGTATGAAACAAACCTGTAAAAGCGCAAGAAAAATTGTGACTCTCTCGCCCGCTCTCTCTCTCTCTCTCTCTCTCTGTTCTTTACCTTTTTTCCCATTGGCTTCCAAAACCAAACTATTAATCAGGTGTAAGAAGATTAAAAAAAAAATTTCTTGGTCCACATGAATTTTTTCAGCTTTCTGGCATCCGCGCTCCTTTTGGGCCCTATTCTATTTTCATCTATAAAACAAGCCAGCGCAGGCCAAGAACAGCAGCCTGGCTCTATGGCTTTCCATAGAGAAAACACTGCAAAGTTACTGCTTCTAATTCAACGTTTTCCTCTAAAACATCAGGAAAGATGGAAAAACACCCTTCGAGGAAATTTCCTACTCATTGTGTTACAGTTTAAAATCTTTAATTGAACCATATTAAGTATAATTAAACTACTTATGATGTTAGAGTCCTGAAGGCTGTCAGTAATAAAAGAGTCACCAGTGCTGTTGTGTTTGCATCTTCCCCATCCCCGAACCAAAACCATGGCTGGACTTCAGCATTAGCTTTTTTTTCCGCCGTGGGATCTGTTTGTGAAGGTTTTCTATGAGCTTGTTCTGCCACATGTGCTTGTTAGTTGAAGCTCGCTTTGCTTCTTCAAAATCCCATCTACTTGCTCTACTCTTAATTTGACCGCTGTGCTGCAGATGTAAAATGCTACGCAGCATATCGTTTTTCCTGAGGAAGTCTTACCCGACAGCGACCATCAAAATAAGTGACTACAAAAGCATTCACAAATGGGATATTCATGGTTTAGCTGTTGTCTTAAGTACACCAGAGAGATGAAATGTCAGAGGATATTTGTTTGCATATAAATTTCAGGATTGGAGCTTTGACGTCCTGAAAAAAAAACCGAAAACATTTATGACGGATGGGCATCTTCCTTGAGGGTGTCTTTTCCAACCCTAAGCTTTGTAAGGTTTATTTTTAGAGATACTATCCTCCGGACCAGTTAGATGGTCAGCTCATATCAAACTCCGAGCCCGGTTGGCGTTTGATGTGCGTAGAGGGTCAGTGGGACTACAATGCTTTCAGAAGTGGTTTGGATGACCCTGTGGCTCCAAGTCAGAGTCCAACCCCTGATAGATATTAAAGAGGTCGTCTGTTATACTTGGTAGTGTGACATTCCTTTTCCTTTACCGCCTTATGTTAATGCATGCGTGCACACACACACACACACACGCGCGCGCACGCGCGCGCGCACACACACACACACACACACACACACACACACACACACACACACACATACATACATGCATGCACTTCTCTCCCCTCCCTTCCCCTGGGCCCACCTGTGCTGCTGTTTCCCTAAGGCAGTGCACCTCCCCCCTCCCCTCCTCCTTCTCCTCCTCTATGCTTGTTTCCTGGGTATTTACCTGTGGGCACCTGGGAGGCGAGAGTCAGCACACAACATAGTGTGTGATAAAAGGGAGAGATAAAGCAAGAGTGATAGAGAGACAGAGAGAGAGACAGAGAGACAGAAACAGAAACAAAGAGAGAAAAGAAATGACAGAAGAGAAGAGACGAGACGAGACGAGACGAGTAGAGAAGAGAAGAGAAGAGAAGAGAAGAGAAGAGAAGAGAAGAGAAGAGAAGAGAAGAGAAGAGTAGAGAAGAGAAGAGAAGAGAAGAGAAGAGAAGAGAGAGAAGAGAAGAGAAGAGAAGAGAAGAGAAGAGAAGGTGCTGAGTTGACCTGCCCTTGCAGCATAAAAAGAGCTTCCTTCCGTTGCAGAAGGCCTGCAGGCGTTGACGAGTCTGTTCCAACAGGTGAGATCAGAGAGCAACCTACCTGTTTACCTGCCGGTCTGTCAGCACCCATCTGGGACAATATGTGTTAACACACACCACACACACACACACACACCACACACACACCTGCAATTGACTTCCTCCACACCTACATTATTGTCCCCACCCCACCGGGCCGCATACATATCATCAACGACAGGAAACCTTAGCAAAGGTGGAGAAGAAACCATCCATTATCACGTACAGTACAGCAGAGTGGATTCACACAGGAACTAGTCCAGTGTCAAACACAGTGTAAACATTTCTTCAGTTATGTGCATAACCTGCTCAGGGTAGTGCCCGTAGGACAATCAATTGAGGCCCCTATATTATATATATGTGTGTGTGTGCGTGTGTATATATATATATATATATATATATATATATATATATATATATATATATATATATATATATATATATATATATATAAAGAGAGAGTTTTTTTCCAGAAACCATCATTGGTGAAGATAAAAGTGCTCACCAAATGAGTGAAGGAAAAAACTTTAATGCATTTCAGTACAAGCTTGTTTCATGCATCACACACTCATCAGCTGCCAATGTGATTAAAAATATATATATATATAAAACTGAAGTTTATTTTAAATGTATCTTTATCATAGTATTTATCACATTAAGTGTGCTAATATATAACAAAAATGTTAGAAAATATAAGTTTAAATAGATACGGTGTAAATATAATAAAGTATTAAGAAAGACTCCTGATCGGGACACAACACGATCACAAACATTCACGAGAGAAATGCAGAGAGCTTGACGAGATTCACTTGCTATTAAAAGAAATGTCAATATTCTGTTTTTAACACTAATTATCACATTATGTCTTAATCAATATGTGCATTTTGTGAGCACAACGTTTTACCAATGTGAGTCTCTGTGTAGCTGTTCTGCAGTGCAACTTGAACACAGGACTACAACGTCTTAAAGGAGCTCTGTGTCCTGTGTGCTGACCTCTACTGTTCGATGGACAACAACAAGTTACAGCAGAAAGGACAAGCATACTCAGATAGAAAGGTAGAGGATGCCATCAACTAGACACACCCTCCCTCATGCACCTACACCATTACATGTGCAAATAACTACACACTTAATGTAGTGATTACAGGGCAAAAACCTTTATCATCCGAAATGTTGACGCACAAAAGCATGAGAGTTTGTGTGTGTGTGTGTGTGTCAGGGACAGTACACTATCTCTTTCTCATTATGAGAGAGGGGAGAGGAGAGGGTGAGGTAAACAGGAAGACGACAGGAAGAGAAAAGAGAAATGGGGGGGGGGTCTGCTCTGTGGAAGTGTGTCACTGGCCTACAGGCTGGATCGGACCTCATTCCTATAAGGACATTTATGACCCGATGGGAGTTAGTGTGTGTGTGTGTGTGTGTGTGTGTGTGTGTGTGTGTGTGTGTTTGTGTGTGTTTATCTCCCTGTGTGTCACACTCTTCTCTTTAAATCCCACTGAAAAGGCAGACAACAACTGCACTGTTTCAGCAAAGTAAATAAGACCACAATCAAGCCTGAACCATTTCCTGCTTTTCTTCTCTGTTCAGTTCAAAACTGGCTATATTCCTATTGCCTTGATTAAAGAGATTTTAACCTTGGATGTAACTGAAATGGAAGAAAACATTCATATAAGTTTGAATGAGAACTGTGTCATAAGTCTGAATATAAAGTGAGCCATCAGTTACAATTTATTAAATCTAATCGGGAAAATTAACCCCATTAAAATTAAAAATCCCCTTTACAAGAGTGCATTGACAACAACTTGCAGAGGTGCATTTAACATCGTGTCAGAGAGACAACAAGGTACAAACAATACAAAACCAATAAAAAGCAATGGCCACGCATCCATGGTCTTTAACTTTTAATCCAATTCGGGGATGCAAGGAAGAAAAGCAACATAAATAAGCAATCGGCAAAATGCAGATTTGCACTCCAGATATGCAAAGACAACGGCTTTGCATCGTCCTCTATCTGCAACGCAGTCTCTGCACTGCATCGTCCTGCAGCCTGGAGCAGCTGGTGGCAAAAAGCTACTGCATGGTTTAAGAAGACAAACATATTGGAATAATCTAGTTCACCAAGTTTTCACCAGTTCAGCCATTTCCTCTGAAGAAACCCGGAGACGATGATATGGGAGCAATCGTGGGACGGGTAATGCAGCTGTGATGCCAGGATGTGCTGGGTTGGGGAAGATGAAATGGGCTCAGAGGTGTCGACAGGAGCTTTTATCAACCATCCCGGCATTTCAGACTCGAGAAATTTCCAGGATTTTTGGTGTGAAAAGTGCCATACAGTCTTTTAAGCCCGGAGACTTGGAGAAAGCAAATGTGAATTCCGAAACCCAGGTGACATTTTCCTACGGCCCGTTTGGGAATTAGCCTTCGAATTCGAAGAAGCTGACTATGACTTTAACTTTGACACTGTTCACGCTCCAGTAAATCTCCCCGCAATTTGTTGTTTAGTGACGTATTGCAAAAGTATTTTCACATCTGGTGTAACACTCAACCCCCTCCCCACTACTCCTCTCTCTCTCTCTTGCTCTCCCCCAAGTCTCCGTCCATTCCTCTCGCTCTGTTTGTCTCCCAGTTCGGTCCAGCTCAAAAGTGCAACTTAGCGGCATGAATGTTTCATCAACAATATTCCCCAAACTGTTGGAGCACAAGGGACAATCAAATATAAGAGGAAGGAATAGTTGGAAAGAAGTTAAAGCGTTACTGTGGGTCTCTCAGTTCTGGCGACATGAAGTGCATTCCTGAATATGTCTGACACCCGTGGGATCCCCACTCTTGAATCTGTCTACATCAAAACACACTTAATCCGCCGATTGAGAGTTCTTCCATGCTTGCAGTGGCACAAGTGGCAAGTTGGGAATTCACCCTATAAAACAACAAACAGAACCAAAAAAAAAGACATACTCGCCCATTTGAAAAATGTGGCCCCTTCTCTGTCAGTGCGAACGCAGGCATTGTCGACAGCCATTTCATTTGGTCAAGATGTTAGCCATCTTGAGCCCTCTCCTAAAGAGCAGTAACATTTTAGAGGTTTGTGGATGCTGTATTCTGTATCACTCAGTGAGCATTGTAGCATCTTTCTTACTGAACTGATATAACTTTTATATATATATATATATATATATATATATATATATATATA
The DNA here is from genome assembly GCF_029633865.1 of Lampris incognitus. NCBI lineage: Eukaryota > Metazoa > Chordata > Actinopteri > Lampriformes > Lampridae > Lampris > Lampris incognitus. The sequence goes on from NC_079218.1 coordinate 34,334,288, forward strand.
TATATATATATATTCTGATCCTCATTAGTCAAGAACTCAACACCATTAACGGTTTTAGGAAAAAAAACGCTATTATATATATATATATATATATAATTTTTCGGATTTGTTTAGAGATTCTAACATTGGTTGGCCTGTGAATGATTGTGCGCTGTGAGAGATGGAGGGCAGTGGGAGTCTTGGGGGCTGAGAGAAAGAGCGAGAGAGAGAGAGAGCGAGAGAGAAAGAGGGAGGGAGTGGGTGAGGAAAGAGAGAAAGAGAAAGTGAGAGAGAGAGGGAGAGAGAGCGAGAGAGAGAGAGAGCAAGAGGGGGGAGTGGGGGAGAGAAAGAGAGAGAAAAGGGAAAGTGAGAGAGAGAGAGAGAAAGAGTGAGAGAGAGAGGGGGGAGTGAGTGAGAGAAAGAGAGAGAGAAAGTGAGAGATAGAGAGAGCGGGAGAGAGGGAGAGCAAGAGGGGGGAGTGGGGGAGAGAGAGAGAGAGAGAGAGAGAGATGAGAGAAGAGAGAGAGAGAGAGAGAGAGAGAGAGAGAGAGAGAGAGAGAGAGAGAGAGGGAGGGGATCATAATGCTCTGCCCTAGTGAGATCTTGTGCAGATCGGCAGGAATGCATGCTCACATCGGGCGGACATGGCAAGTGCACGCTGTTTTGCAAATGGAACCCTGACATCTAGGCCGTCAGATTGCAAAATCATGTCAAACAGTACACACACACACACACACACACACACATAAATGCTCTCACATGTGTAAAAAAAAAGCACACACTCAAGCCCACACAGAGACACAAGCCAGCGTGCAAGCATACACACATATACTAACACTTAAAGTACTTGCACACACAAACACACATGCACACATGAATGCACTCACATAGTATTTCCTCTCCTCTCTCTTTAACCTCTTTAACTCTCTCTCTCTCTCTCTCTCTCTCTCTCTCTCTCTCTCTCTCTCTCTCTCTCTCTCTCTCTCTCTCTCTCTCTCTCTCTCTCTCATCCCTCTGTGGAATTCAAGGGTAAAATGAACCTAAGTGTGACACGACGGCCTCAGATGGAGGGCAACACACGTTTCGGCAGTTTCAGCACTGTGCCAAGGAGAGCAGAGCGGAGCAGAAAGAAAGGGTGCATGAGGGACACTCAGAGAAGGAGAACAGGAAAGATAAAGTATTCTTTAATATGTTTTGTTAACTTCCTGAGGGGAAGGGGGGGTGGAGTGTATTTTGAACAACCGACTAGAGGGGTGTCTCTGGAGCAGAAAGAGCTATGGATCATGTTAAAGGATACCTTGACGTACACTTTGAGGTATGGCAGAGATGTGGCAGAACGGGAATCGAACCTGGAACCATCAGAACCAATCTCACTAACCGTTCCATCACCCCATGAGACTGCATGATAGAAAATGAGATGGGCTGATGATATGAGAGGGAAGTCTTTCTGATTCACAATCAAGACTAATTCATGTCACTCCACCCAAGATACACTTGCCCCCATATTTCGGTTTGCAAGCTGTCAGTGGAAGATGTAACTGTTATGAGCCTTCTTTGGCAATGTTAACAAGGACTGATGGGATTAAAATCCATCCCTTAGCCCACATTTTCCAACCTGTTTTACAATGTGGTTGACTATGAATTCAGTGAGCCGAGTTTTAGCGCAACTCCGCTAACCTCTGTGACCGCTGCAATCAGTTTCCACTTCCAATATGTTGGAAACCAAAACACTGGTGCAGGTGCTTTGTGGATTGACGAAAATGACTCCTAGTCGATGGTAAATGAGCCCTTGCCTCTTTAAAAACCTGCACAGTTCCTTTAAGCCTGGGCGGGGGGGGGGGGCAGCAAGACAGAAAGGAGAGAAAAGAGAGATTAGCCAAGATATTCAGCGCCGCAGTTGCCAGCCTACCAGCCAGTCAGCCACCCAGTCAGCCTGTCAACCATGTAGTCAGTCACCCAGCCAACCAGCCAGCCAGTCCATTTCATTCAGTGGAGCCACTGGCATGGGACCAAGTAGCACCGCTGAACAAAGAGCTACTGTCTTGCATCATTTCCCCTTAGAGAGGCCATCCGGGGCACAGGGTCCTATCACCAGGCACCACCGGCCTCCAGCACACAGTCACCTGAACTGTTTCCTTTCACAACCGCTACCTGCTATGCTAACGCTGACACCCTGATGGTGCTGCTGATGTGACAGCACACATTCTTGTCACTGATTAAGCAGTTTCTAATTAGTTTAATTTCACCAAACCCCCAACTTCACCTAACTTCAAGAGAACCCACACACACACACTCATACACACATGCATGCATGCACGCACACACACACACACACACACACACACACACACATGCACACACACACACACACACACACACACAGTAAATACAATCTATGCCCATGTCTGTCTATAAAACCCATTTAAAAGTTATGCAGCTACACTTTGCCAGAATGTTCTATGCACTCTTATCGCCAGGCACTGCCCGTTGCTACCATACAAGTCATTCGATAGCATTGTATTAGATAAACAGTGAAACAGTGTTGAACTTTGCTGCTTGTTAAGGAAACATGTTTACCTTTGATAACCGTCACATCTTGGTTTAGACCTTGAAAGACCCCATGCCTCTGGGTCTGGTGTCTCAGGTCTGTAACGTATTGGTGTTTTGACGCTTACAAAAAGAGTTTTGCTCAGAGCCAATAATGATTCCCTGACGAAGTCCGTCTTTTTCTAACTGTTAGTAAACCTAGGCGCTCTGAATCCGGATCACGGTCTTCGTCTGTGGTTCAAGTGTTTGCAGAAAAAAAGTTTGCTATCACAAAAACCTTCATAAGCCTTTCAGATAACACGTCTTAATTCTTAAATTTTCATATCTCCCTGTTAAAGCCCTGTTTAACTGTTAAAGCCCAAAGGTCGGGAGACACCCTGGAGAGGTTGCTAGTCCTTCGCTGGGACCGCACACACACACACACACACACATAAACACACACACACACACACGCTCGCACACCATCCACACATGGTGATCTTAAGACTCCCACTGACCCGGCATGCATGTCTTTCGACCGTGTGAGGACGTCCCCTGTAGGAAACCCATGTGAACACAGGTAACAACAATAATAATAATAACATCCATCCATTACCGAAGCCGCTTATCCCAACCGGGGTCGCGGGGATGCTGGAGCCTATCCCAGCAGTCACTGGGCGGCAGGCAGGGAGACGCCCGGGCCAGGCCGCCAGTCCATCACAGGGCTCGGTTCAATCCTGTACGAAATCACATGGCTGATTTCTAGGACGTCTTTCAGTAGGCAGAGTTTTTGAGACACTCTGCGTTGTGTCACAGTGTTGTGTTTTGATTTTTTTTACCACTTAATCTTTGGAGACAGTTTTTTTTGTTTTTGTTCCTTTACCAGAATGTAGACCTGCTAAGATTAAATCCTGGATAGAGCCGCTCCAAGTGATCAAATCAAATGCCTACGTTTCTCTGCCATGTTAGCCAGTACTGCGATGACATTAGAGGAGCTGTCCCTGACTCACATTTTCTTTAAGCTTTGCCCCAGAAGACAAAACAATAACTACAACTTCTCATATGCAAAATCATTTGGATAAGATGAAGAGATGTTTTTAGTTTTTATTAGTTCTAGGGTTTTTCTTTTTCTTTCTTTTTTTGTGTGCGCATGTGACAATTCACAAAGAGAATATAACAAATTTTAACAAACTTTGTAATGTATCATACCATTGTGTCATCAACATAAGGTACATATGAGGTTGTATGGCGATTAACTTATGAATTCACGTCATTTTTGTTTAACAAAAATTACATAATAATAATAACAATAATAATAAGGAAACCATTGACCATATCGTGGCCGGGTGCCCTGAGCTGGCCAAAACTGAATACCTACAAAGACACAACAAGGCCGCCACATACCTGTACTGGAACATCTGCAAAGAATTCAACATCAACACAACAGAAAAATGGTACGAGCACGAGCCCCAAACCGTAACAGAAAAAGACAACATCACAATCTTATGGGACATGCCAATACAGACAGATGGTGAGATAAAGGCCAACAGACCAGACATCATCATCAAGAACACAAAAGAAAAAAGCTGCCTACTCATCAACATGTCCACCCCGACTGAAAGGAGCACCTCAGTAAAAGTAACTGAAAAACTGTCGAAATATAAAGACCTTGAAATCGAGACTGAACGAATGTGGGGAATGAAAACCGCAACAATACCAGTAGTGATAGGAGCCCTGGGACTTGTAAAAAAAAAAAAGGGATGGAAAAATACACCCAACGGATCCCGGGTAACATCAGAATACAAGAACTACAGAAGATCGCACTACTTGGAACATCTCATATCCTAAGAAAGGCGCTACCCATCACACAGACTTCTACCTCATTCTAACCCTAGGCCCAAGGAATGGGCCCGGTTATTACGTTGTATTATGGCATGAAGTTAAAGGAAATTTGTATAATAATAATAACAACAACAAACTTTATTTCTATTGCACCTTTCAAAACCAGAGTTGCAATGGGCTTCACAGAATATAGAAAAATAAAACATTATACAAATGCCAGTCTGTACAGATGGGTACAGGCAACCTCCACACAGAAGGACTGGGATCAAACCTAGGACCCCCTTTCTGTTGGGCAACAGTGCTAACAACAAAGACACTGTGGCACCCTCTATTCTATTCTATTCTAGCTATAATATCTACTCTGTTCCATTTCTGTTCTGTTCTTATAATTTTTATTATTCTCTATTCGTTCCATTTATATGCTACTGGACCAGTTAAGCAGTGATACTCTGGAATATTAATGGGCAGCTTCACTCCTCAGTCCTGATAAGTATTCTTAGCCTGTAGCTTGATACTTCCTTCCACAGCCTTTTTGTGTGTGAGTGTGTGTGTGTGTGTGTGTGTGTGTGTGCACACGCGCATGTGCGTGCATGTGTCATGGATGTGTGTCTGTTTTCAGCAGGCCCTCTGGCTGCCTTCGGGGGGTGGACATGAGTAAAGGAACAGTTGCATTCCTTTCAGATCCTCCTCTCAATGGGAAAACACACACACACACACACACACACACAAACCTTTTTATTCAGAGCTATACAGACTAAGCTTACATGAACACACAAACCTACACTTGCTCTCTCGCTCTCTCTCTCTTTACCCCCTCATTTCTTTTCTACCCCTCTCTCTTTCTTAGCATCTTTTCTCTCTCTCTCTCTCCCTCTCTTTCATTCTTTCTTTTGCATCTCTCTTTCTTTCTCTCCCTTTACCACCCCCCCCCTCGCTCTCTCTCTCTCTCTGTGAACAACAGCTCCAGAGAGCAGAACGGTCCCCCGAGGCGGTTGGAGGGGCCAGAACTGAGCAGACCAAACTTGGCTTCCGACCCCGGAGCAGGGACACGCCCACTTGGCGGTGGCCTGCAGGCCTGCAGTGCATTCCTGGTGAGAGCATTGTCAAAGCCAAGCACTTCCTCTGGATGGGAGCCAAGCCCAACCACAATAAAATCTCATACATTTATCTCTTGGCCCCCCGAGTCTCTCATACTCCTTACTGACATAAAAAAAAACATGAACGCAGAGGATGTGCATGTGAGCAAAGAGGCACACAAACCAAAAAAAAGTGGACGTGCATGCACGAGTCGATATATGCACATGCTCGCACATGTGAACTCATGCACAATTACATGCTCCTGCCCACTGGCACACGTTCTATGCTTTTGTTTATAGCCACATAACATATGCAATTACCAAACCTCAATAAATGTCAAGCACGCAAAACGGCGATGGCAGTTACTCTGCAGACATGCCTCTGTCATAGAATATAAAGGGTGAATAGCAGCACCTCCGCGGAGTTCGGTGACTGCCAGTAATAGCTTAGCACAGAACAATATCTTGCCAAGTTCTTCACCCTGCTCTCTCACATTCCTGCCAATTGTTAGCCCCTTACTTCAGGTCTGTGGACATGGCCCGGACTGCCAAATATGAACCTAAGTAGCTTGTATTTATATAATCCCGTATGATGCTTTGCATGATACGTATGATCAATGAGATAGCTATCAGAGGCTGGTGTTAGCTACTTTCCTAAGGAAGGAAAACAGTCTCTCCTCCGCTCCGTCCGTCATCAGCAACAACTGGGGTCTTGGTTGCAGTTAGGGGAAACACAAGAGTGTTTTACGGATGCATAGCTTGTTCCGCTTGATTATGGCACATGTAAAACAGGCGTGTTTGTGTATTTTCCCTGTTGAAGGGAGTAATGATAATATATCCTTTGCCAGCGAGTAAACCAGTCTTTCGTGTCTTGCTATTCAAGGCCCTCCGTAAACATAACAGCAATTCAGAAAAGTGTGACGAAAGATTCAGTGACCTGTTTGTGCTCATGATGTGAACAATAAGGAACCCAAGCGTCAGGAAGCCCGAGAGGTGGAGTCTTGTTTGTCGACTCACAAATCTTGTTTTGATCACGGAAATTTGACAGCGTGCTCGTGAATTGTGAACGACGATTTTTAAACTTGGAATGTGAAAACGAAATGGTTTGCAGAGGGGAAGGCAGGATAGTTTTCCCATAGTCTTAAACGTGTCAAGTTTTGTCATTGTTGAAGTTGTTTGAGGTCCATTCGAACAGCCTCCAGCCATTTGCATGCACACACACACACACACACACACACACACACACACACACACACACACACACACACACACACACACACAAAATCAAAAAACAGTTTTTACTCTCCTCTTTCCTTGCCGTCGTTACTTTATTCTCTATTTAACTGTCCCTCTCTTTCTTTCTCTCTCGCTTCATCCATGTTTTTTGTGTAATTTCTTCCACTTTTATTGTGATCTCTCTCTCACAAAGTGGCGTTCTTGCACTCTTGGTGACTCCCTCCTCCAGCCATATGTAACACATTGAAAATAACAGCTCCATTCAAATATCCAGCTGTTGGCAGATGTGCTCTAGTTCAAATAATAAACTCATGGTGAGAACTGTAGTCCTCTGCCTGTCCGGATTGTAGTTCTTTTTCAAGAAGGTATTTGGTCTTTCACCATCTACACACAAATGAGAAATTTATGGTGTCCGGGTGGCGTGGCGGTCTATTCCGTCGCCTACCAACACAGGGATCGCCTCTGGCTTGGTCGGGCGTACCTACAGACACAATTGGCAGTGTCTATGGGAGGGAAGCCGAATGTGGGTATGTGTCCTGGTCAATGCAAGAGCGCCTCCTCTGGTTGGTTGGGGTGTCTGTCCAGGGGGGAGGGGGAACTGGGGGGAATAGCGTGATCCTCCCATGCGCTACGTCCCCCTGGTGAAACTCCTCACTGTCAGGTGAAAAGAAGCGGCTGGCAACTCCACATGTATCGGAGGAAGCATGTGGTAGTCTGCAGCCCTCCCCGGATCGGCAGAGGGGGTGGAGCAGCGACCGGGACGACTCAGAAGAGTGGGGTAATTGGCCAGATACAATTGGGGAGAAAAAGGGAGAGAGAAAAAAAACAAGCAACTACATTCCTATATTTGTAGATCTATCATTTTGAACGTGGCGGCAATAGAAAGAAACAAGCATGACATTTGTGTGTAAATCTTTAGGATTGGAAATGAAGACAGACAAAACAAACAAAACATGGAACAATTGTATGTGGGTTATTATCTGAATTAATGTGAGGACACTATTGCTTTGCTCGATGACTGAGACTCATGTTGTAAGGCTTGTGAATGTGGGCATCTGCCTAAAACAGGCCCGTGACCGCTCCATTTCATTTCGTCTCATTTCATTTTTGATAAAAATGTGGCGGCATGGCTCAGGAGGTAGAGCGGGTCATCTACTAATCAGAAGGTCACTGGTTCGATCCCCAGCTCCTGCAGAGTGCGTGTCGAAGTGTCCTTGAGCAAGACACTGAACACCTAACTGCTCCTCATGAGCAGGTTGGTGCCTTGCATGGCAGCCTCCACCATCAGTGTATGAATGTGTGTGAGTGGGTGAATGTGTGGCGTACACTGTGAAGCACTTGGTCAGTAGACTAGAAAAGACCTATATAAATGCAGTCCATTTACCATTTAACATATACATAAAAGTCGTTCATGCTCAGGTTTCTGTTTGTGAGCATGTGATGAATGCCAGGACAGACAGTGTCTATCTACTTGTTACTGTGTGGACCGCCCCACGGCATACGTTCATACACCGTTACCTCTGATGTTCTTCAGCAGGACATCTACACACCATACTGTCAGTCTTCTGCCTTCTCTGTCTATGTGTCAGATGTTCTGTCCACCATCCTTCTGGTCTGTCAGTCTGTTTGTCTTTCAATGTGTCTATCAATCTTTCTTTACATCTGTGTGTCTGTCCCTCCATCTGTTAGTCTGCCTGTCAGTCTCTCTACTTGTATGTCTGTTGGACTCTTTGGGACAGATGGATGGATGGATGGATGGATGGATAGATAGATAGATAGATAGATAGATAGATAGATAGATAGATAGATAGATAGATAGATAGATAGATAGATAGATAGATAGATAGATAGATAGATAGATAGATAGATAGATAGAACAGGTTTGGGGAAGGCTTGACATGAAGCCAGTAAAACAGAGGTGGGATGCACAGGCGCTGCAAGATAAAGTGCCACTGTACATTTGTGTACGTGTGTGTGTGTGTGCACGTGTGCGTGTATGCGTGTGTGTGTGTGTGTGTGTGTGTGCATCTAGTGTGCATGAGTATGTTTGTGTTCTAATGTTTGCCCCCAATGTTTGTGTGTATGTCTATATTTGTATGTGTGTATGTAAGCATATGTGTTTTCATGGATATCCATCTTTATGTGTGTGTGTGTGTGCGTGTGTATGTGTGTGTGTGTGTGTGAGCGTGCGTGCGTGCGCGCGCACGTGGGCAGATAACATAAAGCTACACTGTGTGTACCAGCCTCTGGCCTACAATGAGTCTTTGTTCTGCAAGAGAGGAAAGGGGAACAAATGAATGTCGACTTTGACCCTTGGCTTTCCTCTCCATGCGTGGGCTGATGGGCCAGTAGACCAGAGACAAGGGGCTGTTTGAAGGGGGGGCAAAGGATGGCATCCCAGACATGACAAAAGCTCCATATACAGTACATATATATTGCCGAAATCTCTGTTAATATTATGATTTATAACTATCTTTATTTCTCTTCAGCAATTACATACATAGCCTTAGAATCACTTTTATTGTAGTACTGGATACATTTATAAACACAAAAACAAAACAAAAAAGACCCAGCAAATTAAGTTTTTACAATATAAAACTTCAGGGCATACCTTGATGTTTTTAACATTCTCTCAACTGAAAACAGTCATGACAACAATGCTAGCATTCTGTCTAGCCTGTGGCTAGCAAAACTTGTTTCGAAGAAGAATTGTTTAGATCACAGCTAACAGGGCCCATCTGTTTCACCGGGGGATTACTAGCAGTGTTCACAATCTGTTTGTAGAGATAGTGGCAGGATAGATGGAAAATATTTTTTTGTAACTTAAGTAAATAATATGTTTATTTATAAAGCACCATGCTAGAGCAGGTGCCACAAAGTGTTTCACAATAATGGATAAGTAAAATGCATAAAAAGAAGTAAAACAACATAACAAAACACACAAACTACTGAGACAGCACATTAACAGAAAACTAAACAAAGGCAAGCCTAAACAGGTGGCTCTTGAGGTGCTTTTTAAAGGTGTCCACACTGTCCATAGATTTTATGTCCAGTGGGAGGGAGTTCCAAAGTTTAAGAGCCACAACCTCAAAGTCATAAACACCTTTACTCTTAAACCTTGAGTGATGTATCATCAACAAGCCCTGGTCAAAGGACAGGACCTACGTGACCTGCTGGCAATATAGGGATGAAGTAAATCACTAATATGAGTGGGTACCTGATGATGCAGAGCTCTAAAGGTGATCACGAGAGTTTTGAATGGAATTCTAAATTTAATGGGGAGTCAGTGAAAGGATATCAAAATGGGTGTAATAACGGACCTTTTAGTAGACCTGATCAAAAATATAGCAGCAGCTATCTGGACCACTTGTAAAAGATCCGGGGATTTCTTGCTGAGGCTAGTGAAAAGGGAGTTGCAGTAGTCAGAGCAGGATGAGATAAATCTATCTCCCCCTCAGCTCTTTCTGCCTCTCATGCTGTTAAAATATCTGACTTCCCTCCCCCACTGTCTGATAATCCCTCCGATCTTGTCAATTATTATAATGACTCACTTTCCTCCTGTCTTGATCAGTTGGCCCCCATTAAAACCAAAATAGTCTCATTCACACACTGAGCTCCCTGGTATACTCCTGAATGCCATCAAATGAAATCCTGTAAGCGCCAACTCGAAAGACTCTGCAAGAAAACTGGTTTAACAGTGAATCTCCAAGCCTATACAGACTACCTTCAATAATACAAAGATGCTTTCAACGCAGCCTGGTCCTCCTACTACTCACACCTCATAAACTCTAGCTCCACCAACCTCAAGGCGCTCTTTTCCACAAAAAAAATAAAAATAAAACAAAACAAAACAAAATTCTCAAACCCAGGGACAATTCCTCCAGTTCCTTCATGGTTAACAACTGCAACTCTTTCCTTTCATTTTTCCAAACTAAATTTGTCACTACAGTAACCTGACTACCTCCACTGCCCTCTCCACCTCCCCACCTGTCCCCCCTTTACTACTCAGCCCCTGTCAAAGTTCTCCACTGTGTCCTCAATGGAGCTGTCCAACTTTATGGTAGGAATGAGAAGTTCCACTTGTGTTCTGAATCCCATCCTATCCAATCTTGTTAAGGACTGTCTCCCAGCTATCTCCTCACTTATCACAGAAATTATAAACTCCTCCTTCAGCTCTGATTCAATCCCCTATACACTTAAAATGGCTGTTATTATCCCCACCCTCAAAAAACCTGGACTCAACCCTGATATTATGAACAATCTCCAATCTCCCCTTTCTGTCAAAAACACTGGAACATGTCGTCACTTTTCAAGTCAAAGCTCACCTCATCTCCAACAACCTGTTCGAACCATTTCAATCTGGTTTCCACTCACAGCGCAGCACAAAAAAGCCCTCCTTAAAGTCACTAATGACCTCCTCCTCACCACAGACTCTGGCCACTTCAGCATTATCATCCTCCTTGACCTCACTGCAGCTTTTGACATGATCAACCACACCATTCTTCACTCCTGCCTTAACATCACCAGTACTATCATTTCCTGGCTTAAGTCACATCTCACAAACAGAAGCAGTTCATCAGCAACCTCCACCTCCGTCACCACTCCTCTGCCCCAAGGCATCCCCCAGGGTTTGGTGCGTGGTCCTCTCCTGTTCATCCTTTATATGCTCCCCCTTGGTAACCTCATATGTCATAATGGTCTCCACTTCCGCTGTTATGACGATGACATCCAGTTCTACATTTCCACTAAATCAATCACCACTGCGACTCACTCCTCTCTGACCAACTGCTTCACTGAAATTAAATCATAGATGCAAGCCAACTTCCTCAAACTAAATTGCGATAAATCTGACATGATCCTCATCAGTCCCAAATCACTTGACAAAATCACTCACAACTTCTGCCTCACCATTGATAACTCCACTCTGTCTCCCTCCCTATAAATCCACAACTTTGGAATCCTTTTTGACACCAACCTCTCCTTTGAACACAACGTCAACCAAATCACCAAAACTTAATTTTTCCACCTAAAAATCATAGCTTGTCTCCGCCCATCACTCTCTTTCTCTATTGTCAAAACTTTGATCTATGCCCTCATCACATCTAGAATTGACTACTGCAACAGCATTCTCTATGTCTCATCATCCAAAGTCCTAAGCAAACTCCAGTACATCCAGAACTCTGCTGCCCACCTGCTCACCCACTCACACTCCTGTGACCACATCATCCCTGTCCTCCAGAACCTTCACAGGCTCCCTGTCCCACAATGGATCCAATTCAAAGTCCTTCTCCTCACTCACAAAGCCCTCCATAACCAGGCCCCCTCCTACCTCACCAACCTTCTACATTACCATACTCCTTCTCGCAGCCTTCGCTCCTCTGATGCCAATCTCCTGTATCCACCACGCAGGACCAATCACTGGACCTGGGCCGACAGAGGCTTCTCCATTGCTGCCCCCTCCTTCTGGAACTCCCTCCCCAAACACATCAGGGACTGCATCAATCTATCTATATTCAAATCATTAATTCAAATCACTCACCTCTTCAGAATTGCTTTTAATGTGTGATTAATGTTGTGTGTTTTATGTTTTTTGGTGTGTTGCCATTATGTTTATTTCAACATACATAAAGTATCTTTGAGTATTTTGAAAAGTGTTGTACAAATGAAATGTATTATTATTATTATTATTATTATTTAATGCATGAATAATCATCTTCATTTCGGATTGCTTTATGATGGGCCTAAGCTTAGTGATGTTCCTCAGATGAAAGAAACAGGATCGAATTCCGCAGCTGACATTCTGGTCAAAAATCAAGGCCTGGTCAAAAGTGACACTCAAGTTTTGAAGGTTAAACGTTACTGATGATGAATGAGACCCAATTCATTCTTTCTTTTAAGGGACCAGACTATCTGGGGCACAAACAAGAACTAAGTTATATCTGTTTTAAGATACAGGAAATTACTAACCATCTGATCCTTGGTGGAATTTAGGCAATCAAGTCAAACAATCAATTTGTTAGAATTTTGAGTCTTAAATGTGAGGCATAGTTGGATGTCATCTGCATAGCAGTGATAAGAAATATTTTTAAAACTGTTAATAACTGTTAATCTGCCCAAGGAAAATCATATACAAGGCAAACAAAACAGGGCCTAGAACTGAACCTTGGGGCACACCACAAGACAAAGAAGCAGAGGCAGATGCTACATAGTTATTGATAGCTACTGAGATACTCCAATCAGGTGAGTATGAGGAGAGTCACTCCAGGGCTGACCCAGAGATATCCACCCACTGTCTTAAGTCTCTCAATCAGGATACAGTGATCAAAGGTATCAAATGAAGGTAAGTGCTTGGTGTGACAAGTGCTTGGTGATTAAAAAAAATAATTTCATATTTAAATGTCATGGTATCTTTTAAAAAACATATAATTGTGTCCATATATTATAAATAATGAGTTTCCCTATGGGGTAGTGAGCATTAAGTTGATAGATACAGTACATATTCTCCACAGATAACAAGCCAGGAAGTATATATTACATCAGACCGAGACTACATAAGTAGCATGCACTTGTGTTACTAAGCTAAAGAGTAACTGTTCACTTACAAGATTTTTTTGAGTGCAAAAATATATTGAAATGTATGGCTTCATTTCAATTGTAGACATCGCTACTTACTGATATCTTGACATTTCTGTGCAAATATAATCATAAATAATAAATTAAATAAATCTGCCAACTGGTGCCCTGTCTAGGGGTTGACTGCCTTGCACCCACTGCATTCTGGGATAGGCTCATCCCCGCAACCCTGGATAAGCGGGTATGGAAAGCGGATGGATGGATGGATCTGCCAATATTGCAGCCCTGCTGATTGAACTTTGTCTACACGTGCAGTCCCACATACTTACATGTATCACAAGTATTTTTGTGCACAACATATCACAGATGCAGCACAGAGTATGAATGTTAACACCCCTACTGATCAGAAAGACACTCTTACACAAACCAACAATTCCCATTTTTTTCCCTGTGTTAATAGACTAGACTAGACTCTCCCTCGAAAATGTCCTCTTTCTGAGTATTTTTAAAAGATAAGAAAGGGGCGGAGCACAGCTGGTACTTTCAATGGAGTGCAGATCAGTTACACACACACACACATACACACATTCACACATATTGTGAATGGAAGTTGGATGTTGTGCAAAAACTTTTTCCAAAGGTGATCATTTTACATCTGGTGGGGGAGACAGAGTAGAGGAGAGGAGGACAGAAAAGAGGAGTGGAGATAAAGGGAGAACGGAGGAGAGGACAGGAGTGAGACAAATTGTAACACAGGGAAATGGGAGAGTCGAGAAAAGAACCTCTTTGCCCACAAAAACTACTCACTTTCTATATAATGGGAAAGTTTCCCCTCTTAAATATTGTGTGGTCAGTTTCTCACTTCTACAGGTGAATGTTAACATAGCTGGACCCTGAACCAACCCCCCCCCCATGGGTAACACACATCTGTTTAGTCAATATGATGAGCAAAGAGGAAAGTCACCATGGCAACCTTCCAGAAACAACCAATGACAGACCACTTCTCACACTCACACGCCGACACCAAAGAGAGAGGAGGTCAAATAATATGTTCAACTAAAGGAGTGCACCCAGCAGAGTACAGATCTCTGCCAGGCATACATATCTCCCCTTCTCCAGTGTTAGAACTTGGCAACAAACCACATTTTTCCTGCCATTGTAAGACTTTTGCAGTGCCCAAGTCAACTGAATGGGAAATATGGGGGGGTTAATATACAGTGCTCAAGCTAAAAGATCTACCTAATAAAAACGTTTTGCCTGTCAGTCTGTGGATGTGCAGCCTCCTAGGCAGACCTTCAAATAAATGTGACCAAGTCTGACATGAAATGACAGATCAGACTATCATAATTTCAAAACCCATACTAAAAGATGTCATGTGTTTAACCATCTCGGTTTTCATGATATAAAATGAATGAAGGTGAATGAATGCTCTGCCGATTGACTTTCATTCATTCTAAAGCAATAAAAACGGTTAAAAAAAAGGACTTCAAATGTGTTTAACTGTCGCAGTTTTCATGATATAAAATGAATCAAGGCGAAGGGCTGCTCTGCTGATTGACTGCTATTCATAAAACAACGGTAAGAAAACATAGCTCAGCCATGGGAATTGTTTTATTGTAGCTACTGAGATTATTTCCAGCTGTGACTGTGATTAATCCAACTCTTGAAATTTTATTTTTAACATTGTAGACTATCGCACTTCGTGTGGTGGCGAGGTGAATAAGGTGAATTGTTTTTGGTTCATGCAGTGTTCCTCCAGTTCTTCTTTGCTGAGATCAGCAGTGAATGATTTGCTGGCTTGCGAAATGCGATCGACTCCTCGTTTACTTTCAAGACTAAGACCCGAGTACATGATGTTTTGGTTTTGACACTCTCACTGCCTGATGTGACTCAACTGTAGATGAGTTGCATACACGCACGGTTGATTTAGATCAGGCAGCGACGATGAGCAGCATTGGTTGAGCGAGCTAGAGAGTGAATGGAGAGAGAGAGTGGCGATAGCAAGAAGAAACGTTTTTTGAAGGTTTTTAATCGCCGCAACCATGAGAGGTTCTTCCTCATACACTCATAACTGTGCACCAAAATGGTTAGGCTGGCTGATAGGTCCAGTAGTTTGCGAGATTAGCTATGGACACACACACACACACACACACACACACACACACACACACACACACACACACACACACACACACACACACACACACACACACACACACACACACACACACACACACACACACACACACACACACACACACACACACACACGCGCGCGCGCGCGACCAAACACATAATCCCCACAAAACTTGTGGGACTTTGTCTCTGGCTATCGGTCTTTATGTATCTGCAATGCATCTGCATATGCCTTTGTGTATGGCTGAAACTGTGTATGAGCATGTGCAGATGGCTGTGTGGATCGTGTGTGTTTATACATGCATATTTGGAGGAGCACAGGGTGGTGCATGCTTGGCATGTCTCACCATGGTACCAGGTCTCCTTTTAACCCTAGCAGGCCTCTCATGTTCCTGCTGGCTGACCTTCTCCCTTCCTTTTTAAATTCTTGAGATGTGCGCTCTGTACCCTAAGGTAAGGGATCTTTCTATGTAGCCATGGG
The DNA here is from genome assembly GCF_029633865.1 of Lampris incognitus. Lineage (NCBI taxonomy): Eukaryota > Metazoa > Chordata > Actinopteri > Lampriformes > Lampridae > Lampris > Lampris incognitus. The sequence goes on from NC_079218.1 coordinate 34,350,137, forward strand.
CAAACATGTATTTCAAAGGGAGGAATCTCTTTCCAAACCGGCAAATCCACCAGTGGAACAACTCAACACCTGTTCAAGGCAAATGTTTGACTAACATGAAAGCAAAACCTCAGAGAACTTTATGGGAAAGTATGTTAAGAGTCTCCCGCCATCGAATGTGATGTCTTAGATTGGTGTAAACAGTGAAATATTGAATAAAAACTCATTAACCAGATTGAATTGTCAGTTTCACTTTTGGATTAATATCATCCACCTTTGTCTGAAATGTGTGATTTAAACTTGAGTTTGACCAAATAAAATTTGAAAGTTCAGGAAACACATGTGATCCACATGTTTTTCTTGTTTACATACTGACAGGTATATGTAATTATCACTGAATTATAACCTCTGTGCTAATAACAACAAATGAAAGCAAGCAAGACAAGTACATTTGAATTGAAAGGTAACAAATACACAGCATTGTTTGTTGACAAAGTCAGATGTCTTCAGTAGATATCAGCTGCAGACTGCTGCATAGTATGCTGAGGACTGCAAGTGCAAGTCGAGTGTTTTGGCGGAACGAGGCCGCAAACAAACAACACAGTCGGCTCAGCCCCAGTGTTTCTGAATGCAAAAATCTGGAAAATCCCGGGTCGGTTGGTGGCATGAGTTGTGCTTTTTATCCGTTTTATTATTACCACTCAGCCACCCCTTCTGATATTTGCTAAGGAAAGGGAAGCCAGATAGTACACATAACACCTTAAATTTCAGTTGATAAGACCCTAAGCCCAGTAAGTACACATTAAACCTCGAAAAAAAAAGGTACAGGGAATGAGTTATTGACCCACTGTGTTCACTTCCTGCCAAGCTAAACCACTGTGAAAAGAAAAGTAAATGGTTTCCAAGAAAGGGAATCTCTAGGAACTAGAAGAACTAGTTTAGCTTAACCACACATAGACAAACACCCACACACATGCACACACGCACACACACACACACACAAACATGCATATGTGCATACACACATTCACACAAACACACACATAAGTACATAATAGTACATTGGCAGTAAGGCTTGTAAATATTTTGGCCATAGAGCTGTATACGAGAGGTGGTCGGGTCTAAAAAGCCCTCCCAATGGAGCGACTCCTTGTGTGTGTGTGTGTGTGTGTGTGTGTGTGTGTGTGTGTGTGTGTGTGTGTGTGTGTGTGTGTGTGTGTGTTGCTTTGACAGGGATGTAGTGGATTAAATTAAATGCTCTTGACATAGCAGCACACACAAAGTGTACATTAGTGTGTGCATGTTCATGTGATTGTGTGTGTGTGAGTGTGTGTGTTTGTGTGCCCTTTCATGATGTGTCTCTTTCCTCTCCTGGTGAGGACTTCAGACTGGTGTAAAAATGGTTCTCAGCTCTGAGAAAGCTTGGATGTTCAATATGACGTGTAAAATGACTCAGCCTTTTGGGTCGAACAAAAGCAGCGATTGATAACTTTACAGAGAGACAGTGATCAGAGAGAGAGAGAGAGACAGAGCGAGAGCAAGAGAGCGAGAGCAAGAGAGATAACTGACAGAGAGAGAGGATTGCTACTGTTACTGTTGCTACCTATTGCTAGTTATTGTTTGATATAATAATCGTTGTTGTTGCTGTTATTATTATAATCATTGTTGTATTGTGTTGTTGTCTTACATGCTTTGGCAATATGTACACAAACGTATGTCATGCCAATAAAGCACATATTGAATTGAACTGAATTGAGAGAGGAGAGAGAGAGAGAGAGATGTTATGTACTGAAACATGTCTCTTATTTTTTTTCTATTTTTCCATCCAACCCACAACACCCAGCAATCATGAGCCCGACAAGATGGAAGGGAAGAAAGTGAGAAAGTTAGAGTGAATTTAAGACGAGGTAGGGGACCAGAGATAATGAGAAAGAGACAGAACGGGGGGGGGGGCAGAGAGTGAGAGAACACAGAGAGGGAAGGACCAGAGGGATGGAGAGACACTGGATGAGGATGCCAAGAGGTGAAGAGAAAGAGAGAGGAGAGAGAGAAACAGTTTGTATGAGGGAGAAGGAAGGGACACAGAGTGTACATGAGAGAGAAAGAGTAAGAACATAAACGAGATGGGATGGGGGGTGAGGAGGGAGGCAGAAGGAGACAGAGAGGCAGAGAGGAGAGACAGTGAGAGAGACAGAGAAAGGGCGACAGAGATGGAAAGTCAGATAGTCGGAGAAAGATGGAGACAGAGAAAATGACAGAGACAGAGACACACACAGCACCTGCTAAGCGACCACAGCCCGGACAAAGACACTTCTGTGTGGCAGTACAATGACCTCCATGACCCTCTACTGTCCCTATCTAGTGGGACAACCCCACAACATGGCAAGATGACTGTCTTTGCAGTTTGCCTGTGTTTTCACACACACACACACACACACACACACACACACACACACACACACACACACACACACACACACACATACACACACACAGGTTGTAACCACACCAGAATGCTGTAACCACACCAGCATGCTGTATTCACCAGCAGTGAACAGTTTATGCAATCTCAATGGACCCAGATTGTATAAAACATCAACAGGCAGATTGAATGCATTGATATTTATAGTCACAGGGTATTTGATTTCATCTTTTCAAGGTGAGGGGGGGGGGGAAGTAAAAATAATCAAATCGACCTGTTACGAAAACGTTTATAATGGCGACGATAACTGAAGTTGTGGCATGGTCGCGCAGTGGTTAGTGCGGTCACCTCACAGCAAGAAAGTCCTGGGTTTGAGTCCAACCTTGGGGGGGTCATCCCAGGTTGGCCTCTGTGTGGAGTTTGCATGTTCTCCCCAGGTCTGCGAGGGTTTCATCTGGGTGCTCCAGTTTCCCCCCACAGTCCAAAGACATGTAGGTCAGGTGAATTGGCCATACTAAATTGTGCCTAGGTGTGAATGTGTGTGTGTCGGCCCTGTGATGGGCTGGCGACCTGTCCAGGGTGTCTCCCTGCCTGCCACCGAATGACTGCTGGGAAAGGCTCCAGCATCACCATGACCCTGAGAGCAGGATAAGCGGTTTGGGTAATGGATGGATGGATGGATTGAACTGTGAAGTTAAAATCAACAGCCGTGCATATCTTGTCCCTGCCCTTTCATGCAGATACTGACAAACCAGACAAGTTCAGTTAAATACAACACTTCTTCTGTGGAAACTGCTTGCCTCAAATTAAGTGAAGAAGCTCAAGTGAATGAGCCATTTCTCGAGTATCCCTTAAATTGTATAACTGGTGAACTTAAAATGTGCTTTTTAAGTTCCAAGACAACACTAGCTGTAAAATTATACTTTAAACCCAATAAATTTCTTGTGTAAACATTATAAGAATGTAGTGGGAGGTTTGCACAGACTATATGACTATGTGTAATGAGTTAGTGTGTTTGCTGATAGGCTAATAATAAAAAAAATGTATTACTGTGTCAACCCAAGCTTAAACAACTAATCTTATACAGTAGATAATTAACCAAATCAAACAAGGAACAGGGTCCCCATATGTAACACAACATTCTCACAAAACATGTCGACGACAACTTTCCTGCAACTTTTATAGTACTTTTATTCATGGAGACACATAACACAACATAAAGTTAAGTCACTTTTGCCTTTGCCCCCCCCCTTCCTTTTCCTAGCTGTACAGTCATCCATGTGAGCCAGTAGAGATGTAATTGCTTATGAGAGTAGCAGGTTCTGACATATTAGCTTGACACTGAACACAGACCGATCAGCCAAAACATTAAAACCACTGACAGGTGAAACGAAGAACATTGATTATCTCGTAACATCCCACAGAAGAGCTACTGTAGCTCAAATTGCTGAAAAAGTTAATGCTGGCTATGATAGAAGTTGTCAGAACACATGGTACATCACAGCTTGCTGCATATGGGGCTGCATAGCCACAGACCAGTCAGAGTGCCCATGATATCCACCATTGAAAGTGCCTACAATGGGCATGAGCATCAGAACTGGAACAGGGAACAATGGAAGAAGGTCACCTGGTCTGATGAATCACATTTTCTTTTACATCATGTGGACAGATTGGTGTGTGTGTGTCGTATACCTAGGGAAGAGATGGCACCAGGAAGCACTATGGGAAGAAGACAAGCCAGTGGAGGCTGTGTAATGCTCTGGGCAATGTTCTGCTGGGAAACCTTGGGTCCTGGCATTCATGTGGATGTTACTTTTGACACATACCACCTACCTAAACATTGTAGACCCGGTACACCTCTTTATGGCAATGGTATTCCCTGATGACGGTGGCCTCTGTCAGCAGGATAATGCACCCTGCCACACTGCAAAAATTATTCAGGAATGGTTTGAGGAACATGACAAAGAGTTCAACGTGCTGCCTTGACTTCCAAAAGCCCCAGATCTAAATCCGACCGAGCATTTGTGGGATGTGCTGGAAAAACAGGTCCAATCCATGGAGGCCCCACCTCGCATCTTACAGGACTTAAAGGATCTGCTGCTAACGTCTTGGTGTCAGATACCAGAGGACATCTTCAGAGGTCTTGCGGAGTCCATGCCTCGATAACTCAGTTGTTTTGGTGACACGAGGGAGACGTACACAATATTTGGCAAGTGGTTTTAATGTTTGGCTGATTGGTGGACACTAAGCAGAGCATAATGAACCCAACTAAATTAATCAAAAAAAGGTCGAATCAGTTCATTTGGATATGTTTATTGACATACACATATCTAAGTGACCTCTTCAGTCTCAACTGACTGCAGGTATATCACCCTTATAAACAATACAGTTGCATAACGACCGAAACCAATGACCAGTTTCATATGCAAATATGGCCGTGACCCATATGAAACTGGTCGTTGGTTCAGTCATTGTGCAACTATATTGTTTATAAGTGTGGGGATATCTGCAGTCAGTTTAGACTGAGGAGGTCATTTAAATTGAGTCATGAAATGTATCTGTCAATAAACGTTATATCGGACAGGCTGGCGGCTCACCTGGTAGAGTGCGTACCACATAAGGCTGAGTCCTCACCACAGCAGCCTTCATTCAAACCCGGCCTGGGGCCTTTGCTGCATGTCATCTCTCTCTCCCCTGCCTTTCCTGTCTCTCTCTCTCTCTACTGTCACTATCAAAAAAGGTGGAAAATGCAAAAAAAATAATCTTAATAAATGTTGTATCCAGATTAACTGATTCAACTTTGATTTTCTTACCTGGATTATTTAGCAAGCATAAAGGCTAACTAAATTAAGTTCATGATGTTTGCTACCCAATGGGGGAAAAAAAGTATGTTTAAGAAATTTCAGTAACTAATTTTAAATAATTTTTTCCCATCTTCCTCTCACATGACTGGAGGTAGAAACAGAGAAAGCAAAAAAGTTAGAAAGAAAGAGAAAAAGTTATTTAAAAAAAAAACATTATACATACTGTATACCGGAGACCTAAAAGCTAACTTTGCACCTTTTTTTAGCTTCAAAAAGGGAATTTTCAATATATGTGTGAAACAATACAAGAATAGTCTTACTAATGTTGACTATCACCTCTTACTTGATGGTTAAAAAATGTGTTTTGGCTCCAGTCCCTCATGAGTCAATCTCCTTCCCCTTTTTGTCCATCTGTCTCTCCTAAATAAATTTGTTTTAGCAGATGAATCCAATTTTTACCTCAATTCACTATGTCACTCTACCTCAGAGAATGTATCATTGCTTGAAAATGTTTCACAGCAGCACAAATAAGATCGTTTTTTCCAAGAGCCCTTTGTACAGGAGAAATCGCATGGTGATACAATAAGGTCTTCCTCAGCCGACGTCCTCTCAGGATAGTGAACTCAGTACTTTAAGCATTGTCCTAGCGTCAGACTCGCTTTCATTTTCTCAACTCATTTAGCCAAAGGAGAAAGGGAAAAAAGGATGAGATGGAGAAGTGGGTAGAGCCCCCACATTTTTTACAGTATTTGACTATGTTGTTATTTCAAGCTTAGTTTTTGGCGTTAGCCAAAGGAAGACGTTTGTCCCAATACGAACATGACTTTGTGTCACGGAGGAGGACAAGCAGTTACACTCATCTATACATAAATGACCTTTCCCTCAACCAAATGGAGGGTATTCTGTTTCTACACATCTTGCTATTCTGCCAAGGCATATGGTGAGTTGGAAGGAGAAGAGGAAGGAGAAAAGGAAGGATTAAAGGACTTGTACCAATTGGCTTCACAGACGGACCGAGCTGGGAAGGATGTGCAGCAGGTTAAGGCAATCAAGGATAGAGATGGAAATGTGCTGACAAGTGAGGAGAGTGTGCTGAGAAGGTGGAAGGAGTACTTTGAGGGGCTGATGAATGAAGAAAATGAGAGAGAGAAAGCAGGTTGGATGATGTGGGGATAGTGAATCGGGAAGTGCAGTGGATTAGCATGGATGAAGTTGGGGCAGCTATGAAGAGGATGAAGAGTGGAAAGGCAGTTGGTCCTAATGACATACCTGTGGATGGATGGAGATGTTTAGGACAGATGGCATTGGGGTTTTTAACTAGATTTTTTAACACCATCTTGAAAAGTGAGAGGATGCCTGAAGAGTGGAGAAGAAGCATACTGGTACCGATTTTCAAGAACAAGGGCGATGTGCAGAACTGTAGCAACTGCAGAGGTATAAAGTTGATCAGCCACAGCATGAAGATATGGGAAAGAGTAATAGAAGCTAGGTTAAAAGGAGAGGTGATGATTAGCGAGCAGCAGTATGGTTTCATGCCACGAAAGAGCACTACAGATACAATGTTTGCTTTGAGAATGTTGATTGAGAACTATAGAGAAGGCCAGAAGGAGTTACATTGTCTCTGTGGATTTAGAGAAAGCATGACAGGGTGCTGAGAGAAGAGATGTGGTGTTGTATGAGGAAGTTGGGAGTTGCAGAGAAGTATGTAGGAGTGGTGCAGGATATGTATGAGGGAAGTGACAATGGTGAGGTGTGCGTTTGGAATGACAGATGGGTTCAAGGTGGAGGTGGGGTTACATCAAGGATCGGCTCTGAGCCCTTTCTTGTTTGCAATGGTGATGGACAGGTTGACAGATGAGATAAGGCAGGAGTCTCCGTGGACTATGATGTTTGCAGATGACATTGTGATCTGTAGTGAGAGTAGGGTGCAGGTTGAGGAGAGCCTGGAGAGGTGGAGGTATACACTGGAGAGAAGAGGAATGAAAGTCAGCAGGAGCAAGACGGAATACCTATGCGTGAATGAGAGGGAGGACAATGAAATGGTGAGGATGCAAGGAGTAGAGGTAATGAAGGCATATGAGTTTAAATAATTGGGGTCAACTGCCCAAAGTAAAGGGGAGTGCAGAAGAGAGGTGAAGAATAGAATGCAGGCAGGGTGGAGTGGGTGGAGCAGAGTGTCAGGCGGAGCAGAGTGTCAGGTGTGATTTGTGACATAAGGGTACAAGCAAGAGCTAAAGGGAAGGCTTACAAGATGGTTGTGAGACCAGCTATGTTATATGGTTTGGAGACAGTGGCACTGACGAAAAGACAGGGGGCAGAGCTGGAGGTGGCAGAGTTGAAGATGCTAGCTAACATTTTCATTGGGTGTGACGAAGAAGGACAGGATTAAGAACGATTAGAGGGACTGCACAGGTTGGACAGTTTGGAGACAAAGCAAGGCAAGATTGAGATGGCTTGGACCTGTGTGGAGAGATGCTGGGTATATTGGGAGAAGGACGCTGAATATGGAGCTGCCAGGGAAGAGGAAAAGAGGAAGGCCAAAGAAGAGGTTTGTGGCTGTGGTGAGGGAGGACATGCAGGTGGCTGGTGTGACAGAGGAAGATGCAGAGGACAGGAGAAATGGAAACGGATGACCCGCTGTGGCGGCCCCCAACAGGAGCAGCCGAAAGTAGTAGTAGTAGTAGTAGTAGTGGTGTTCCCTTGTTTACATGCGCTAAATGTGCATGCACAGATTGTGAGGCAAAAAGGGGCCATGAGGCCGCTCTGATGGCCGAGCGGAATAAACCGCTGTACTTGCAATCCGCTCGTCATGTGGCTGGGAGGTTCATATCCCAGACTTGTCGTAATCGGTCATGGCCAGAGCGTCCACAGAGTAAGGCATTCATTAGGCCACCTTTACCTGAGGGACAGTGGGTGTAGATCGGCGAGTGTTCGGGGACTCGTCATTCTCCAGTGATCCCTCTGGCCCATCCAGGTGCCTGTAGCCAAGCAGCCGAAAGCATTCTCCCTACGTCTCCTTCGCGGCCTGAGGGTAATGCAATCCATGCGAGGCTTCACGTGTAAAATAGCGAGAGCAGCCGACACGAGTTTAAAGGAAGCTGGTGTTATGACTATCTCCTTCCTGTGGAAACGTGAGCCAGGGGAGTTATTCGACAAGAGTTCCAGCCATATGCCATTGGGTTAATCGGGTGGGATAAGGGGGAAAACTAGAATAAAAAAAAAAAGGGGGGGTCATGAGGCTTGTGTTTGTAAACGTTACTATGTTCATTTCAAAGAGATCATAATGCAGAAATTGATTTAAAATGAAACGAAATGCCTCAGTTGTTGCGCTGTCGGTTGTACAAATCGTAAAGATGTTAAAAACAAGCATCTGCATTTTTTCCCATGCCGAAAGGGAAAACTCTAATTGAAAAACGAAGAAGGCAGGCATAGATTCATGCGATCCATGAGGAGGACTGGAAGACGTGGTCAGAAGAGCAAATATCAAACGCGAATATTTGCGAAGAACATTTCATATCTGGTATGTATCCGTTTCTTACACAAGTATTGTGACTGAACATACGTAAGTAACAGCTCTAAATATGACACTGTTCCAGTAGAGCAACTGTCAACCCACAGTTTGAGTTGTTAATGCCTAGCCTTCCTCAAATTTGACAATGATTCCATCAGCTTTTTTGTGTCATGATGTTTGAGGTCATAATTTGACTTCAGCCTTGATCCCATAACCATACAAACAATTCAACTTTTGTTGAATACAAACAATTCAACCATACAAACAATTAAAATACGAGGGCTTACCTTTGATTTGATGAGGCAAAACTTGTTTTCATTTGATAACAGATGGTAAAAGCAGTCTTGGACATGTCCATCAACAAAGGAAATGTATGCTTCTAAAGACTTGTATGCTTTCATTGATTCTTTCGTAAATATACTTGGTGTGTCTATGAGATATTCAGTCACATCCCTCCTGCCGATGTTTGGCAGCTGTGATATCACTTGATATCACTTGTCCACTGAGCTTCAGCAAGCATAAACAGATCAGGAAGTTTTTCTCCAGTGCTTAGCGGAAGTTTCAACCCATAATGCTTTCTGTCTTCCACGCTTAGACCTTCAACATATTCTGAGATTTCCATTGTCTCACATTTCTAACTTTTCTCCATTTAATTTTAAGTTTTATATGCTTTCATCTGTGAGTTTCATATGTATGCACAGTTTCTCAGCCATGTTTTGCCACACGTTCTGCACGCACATCTTGTTTACAACGCAGCTTTTTTTTTTTACATTTTATTCAATTATTTTTCAGTAACATAACACATATACAACAAAGTAAATGTAAACAAAAATTTTTTTTTTTAAAACACCGGGGGGGGGGGGTACTACTCTCAATTTACCACCTTTGGTCCACACTATTCATACTGGCTGGGAACTCGACCAATCTATTCTCTTGTATACCCTCCATTTTCCCCAGCGCTGTTTGTGGGTCTGTGCCTTAAGCCTTAGATAATGGGTCAGTTTTTCCATGGAATGTATTTCCTCCACAATATCCAGCCACTGCCCAAGCCCTGGAGGGTCACATTTCAACCAGCTCCTTGTGATGGCCTTTTTACATGCAAGTATCAATATTTTGAAAAGACATATTTACAAAATTCTTTATTTTTACCTTCTTTTGGGATGACTGATATCACCGCCTCTTTCCAGGATGGTGGTGCCAGAGCATTCTTGAGTGTCCAATTTAAGGATTCTAGCAATACAGGGGTGAGATCTTCTTTAAAGATTTTATACCATTCATTCGGAAACCCGTCACTCCGTGGGCATTTATTTGTTTTCAATTTACCAATCGCCATATCTAATTTTTTTTCTTTTTTCTTTTGTGATGGGGGCGGTTGATTCGTCATTTTGTATTTTTCCTACAGAGAGGAGGTCTAATGTTAACAGGTATTGTTTAATGATGTCTTCATCGACAGTCTTAGGCTGTGAGTATAAGGTTTTATAGTAATCTTTTAAGATTTCATGAATTTCTTCTGGATCACAGGTTATTTTATTAGTTAAAGGGTCTCTAATTTTATGTATGGAATTCATAATTTGTTGTGCCCTGAGCAGTCTTGCTAAAAAAAAATGTTGCTTTCAGGCCTGATTCATAAAAGGTTTGTTTTGTGAATCTCAATTTATTTTCCAGCTCATCATTTAAGATGCTCTCTATTTGGTTTTTAAGTTGTTTTATCTGGTTTGTCAGCCCCTTGTCTTTTTCTTTGTTTCTTGTTTTCTCAACGTTTTCTCCAACTCATCGTATTTCATCCTCTTCATCTTATTTAAGTGTGCTATTCTTGAAATTAGTATCGCTCTCATTATTGCTTTAATCATGTCCCATAAGATAGTTGGGTCTACTAGGCCATTCTTATTATCTTTTATACTGTCTCTAATTTCTTTCTTGATCTCCTTTACTACTGCCTCATTGTTTAACATACTGATATTTAGTCTCTATAGTGTACTCTTTGGTCTGTTATTTGAGTGTATAGATAAATAAATCATGTTGTAATCTGATACATCTGCTGTTCCTATTGAGCACTTCTTCACCCTGTGTCTATCTACAATGTACATCAGAAAATAATCTAATCTGGAGTGTACCCGATGAATGGCTGAATAGTGAATAAAGTCTTTTTCCCCTGGATGGAGATTCCTCCAAACTTCATGCATGCCTGTTTCTTTGATTAACATGTGGAGGTCTTTTAAACTGTGGGATTTATATCTTTTTGTACTTGTTGTATCAATAGTGGTTTAGAATCTGTTCCAATTCCGGCGCAGATTAACATTCCTTCGCTTTCAGAAATGATCGTATCAAATAGGGACTTAAAGAATTTTCTATCACTCTCCGGAGGGGTGTATATGTTGACAAATGTGACCAAAACGTTATCTTTTCTTCTTTTGACTATTATATATCTGCTCTCTGTATCTCCTTTTTCTTTAATTAATTCAAAGTTGAGAGAGTTGTAAATCAGAGTAGCCACTCCTCTTTTACGACTATTTTTACAGGAACTGAAAAAGAGTTTAAATACCCAAACTTTTTCAACTTGCCATGTTCTTGTTTTGACATGTGTGTCTTTTGAAAGAAAACAACTTGTGTCCTATCCTTTTTCATTTTTGCCAGTACTTTACTCCTCTTGACTGGATTACTCAGGCCATTCACATTTAAGGAAGAAATTCGTAGGTTATGTGACCCTATCATGCTTGTACCAGATAATGAATGAATTTGTAGTCCCCCAGAACCAAATCAGAACTAAAATCACAACTATGTAACACAAAAATGAACAAACCTCACAACTATGTAACACAAAAATGAACAAACCTCCAAGCAAGGAGGAGGCTTTTGCTCCTCAACTGTGACCCCATTGGTGGGTCGAGGGTGAAGCCTCTCATTAAGAGAGGGCCTACTATTAAGGATGGCTGATGAGTCAAAAAGCAGTAACTCTACCATCTTATGAGTCAAACATTTCCCGTATTGAAAATGAAACTGCCACTCCCAGACACACAGTGAATAATACATGGCCAAAATATAAAACTATCACGACTATTTAGAGTTTCGTAAATTGAAAAAGTCATACTGTTTCGTGTAAATCAAGTCCCCGTTCAAATTCGCTTAGAGTGGCTACTCCGGAACTCCTGGAGTTTTTCCCTCACTCTCTGGGTCACGGCTGGCCCCCCTCGCTGCGACCCACTGTCTGCTGCCAGGACTCCCTAAAAACTTGGGTGCTTCCCCCGGGGGCGGTGCCGTACATCTTGCATCACACAGAGTGTCGTGTGCCTGATGCGCACACATTACTTCGTCTCGTCAGTCACTTTTTGGACAAGCTAGCTAGCTAGCAAAATTGCAACTTAAAAAGTAGTTTAATAATCTAATTTTTGGTTTAACCCAAGATTAAACCTACAGGAGATCTCAGGCCAAACTGTAACTTCATACAAAGTTTTTTTTTTTTTTTTGGCGATCATTGTTTTACGAAGATGCACTTAGATTATTGCTCCTTGTACTGCTGGCACGGCTGCAACTGAGACTAACTAGAGTTCCCTGCAGCTTTTCCCTGACTGTTGATCATTCTCAAATTGACCCTCGCGTTATACTGGAAAATATACAACTAAATAGTAAAATATATTAACATTTAGATGTCAACAACAATGTACTCAGGCGGAGGTCTGTATTTGTATATTTGTATTGCAGTATCTTACATCAATAGATTTGTATTCTGATATTAATGTAGTATCTTGCATCAATAGATGTCCAGCCCAAATGGCATGTTCCATGTAGGCTACATTGGTGCGACTGTGAGACTAACTATACAAATTATAGAAAAAAACATGAACAGTATATTCTGTATGCCTTCATACTTGATATGCAGAAAACAAACCCATTCTCATATTGTATGCATGTATTCTTCAGTCTAGTTTGCCTAATTTTCCAATCTTTAGAAATAAAACTGGCCCATACTTTGCCACTCAGTCCAACTTCTCTTTTTCATCCAAACTAAATTAAAAAACCAAGTGCAATTTATTTTCATTACCTTCCAATACACTCTTTCGGCCTGAGGTCTCCTGTAGGTTTAATCTTGGGTTTAAACCAAAGATTAGGTTATAAAGCCTTGGGGTTTAAACCAAAGATTAGGTTATTAAACTACTTTTTAGGTTACGATTTTGCTAGCTAGCTAGCTTATCCAAAAGTGCCTGACGAGATGAAGTAATGCGCACGCATCAGACACATGACACTCTGTGTGATGCAGGATGTAAGGCACCGCCCCTGGGCAAAACACCAAGTTTTTAGGGAGTCCCGTCTGCTGCCATCCCAGCAGGTCATGAAGCCTTGTTTCCGGGTTACTCACTCCACTAGCTGTCTCCGGCTCCTCCTCAGGGAATCCGCGTCTCTTCAGCTCCCACTGCGCCTCCTTTGCACTGCTGTATGTTCGAGCCCCCGTATCCCAGGGGATCCACATATTCGTGTATGGTGTTTGAAAGCGAATCCCCCTCTCCTTTAGGGTTTTCTTTATCCCGTTGTATTCCCTGCGCTTCTTGACTATCTCAGTCGCATAATCATGGTCGAAGTAGAGAGACCTGTTGCCCCGTTGGATTTTACTCTTTTTCCACGCTTCTCTCAACACCATCTCCTTAGTTGTGAACTCTTGTAAGTAGATAATGATGGGTCTTGGTGTGACTTCAGGGCGGTGTTTTTGTGCAGGGGACTGATGTGCTCGCTGTATTTTCAGATCCAGGTCCTGTGGTAATGGCAGCTCGCTTCTAAGAAGTTTCATAATAAACTGTGGTACCGGGTTTCCCTCCTCTCCCTCTTCCACTCCAAAGACGCCTATGTTGTTTCTCCTGGACCGGGACTCTAAATCCGTTAATTTTTCCTGCAGGGTTCTTTGTTGTGATAGTCTGGCGGCCTGTCCAGGGTGTCTCCCCGCCTGCCGCCCAATGACTGCTGGGATAGGCTCCAGCATCCCCGCGACCCTAATAGCAGGATAATGGATGGTTCTTTGTTGTTCCAGGCAGGTGCAGATCACGTCGGTTGCTGCTTCAGCCCAACCCTCCATGTGCTCCACTCAGGTTTCTGCTTCACCAACTCGGTCAGACAGACTCTGCATTTCAGTCGCAAGTTAATCGAGTTTGCCGTTGATTTCTTGTCTCAGGTGGTTAATATCCTGTCTCAGGTAGTCACTGTCTCCCTTGAGTTCCGTTTTTAACTCATCTATTGCCCTAATTATGTCTTCAGGGCCTGTGTTCGTTCCTGGACTCCGCTGGACAACGGCAGCTTCATTGCGTTTGTTAGCATGCTCTGTGTTGGTGTAGCTAATTTTCACCACTGGGGCCAAGGCGCTTTTGTCTTGAGCGTTTGGCATGCTTTCTATTTTGTGGCCTTTGGTGATTCTTCTCCCACTCATCTATCCCTTACGCTGGTAAATATCGAGTTAACAAGTTATTTGGTGGGGAAATTTGCAATTGATTTAGGAGCGCAATTTCACTATGTGTCTGACTACGCCATCGGCAAACCGGAATCCGCCTTACCACGCAGCTTTTATGTCACGCAATAAGGGGGGGTCTATAGTGGATTCTGGGAACACTAGATCTGTGCAGAGTCCTTAACCTAAGCTAAAAACCATGTTGCCATTTTAAAGCTGAAATCTGTGATTTTGCTCTGCTAACAAAGAGTTATTTTATCTACCTGGACCATGGAGTCCGGTTACATAAAACGAACTGGCATTTGTGCACTGTCTGTTGACACCTACACATCCTATCGGACGTGAACCTAGTTTTTTTTTTTTACTCTTGCTTGTGTTGTTGTTTCCTGACTAGATCCTTGCTTGTGTTGTATTAACTCTTAGATGTAATTGTAATTGTAAATTTTATCATGGTTGGAGACGTTCTCCATATACCGCTGCTGAAATTGGGCGAACACTTGTGCAACGGTAAATAAGTTCCTGCTCAAACAGGAAATTTGGTTTAAAAGTGATGGTAATGTGGCGACACATTATTTGATATTCATCACCCCGCTCACAATTTGAAAATATTGCTTGCTCCAATCTCAACCGCTAGATTTTCTATTTTATTTAATCATCGACTCAACATGTCTCCCATTTTTCCAAGTCTGACTTTGATACAAGACTTTTCAGTTGATGGGTTGTCCTTGTTGTATGCCACAGTGAGCTGGCAAATACATGAAATAAAAGTTGTCATCCATCATACCATGAAATTGCACTACACCGAATCAGGGGTCAGTCGAAACAGTGTGGATACAGACCAGCCTTTTCTAACATTATGGACCGAACTAGTAAGTGACCCGCAACCAAGTTGCGGTGATCATGACGTTTATTAGCTATCCACCCGTCTAAATCTCCCTCCCCTTCATCCTGCCAGCTAACCGCCTTCCCCCTGCCCCTAACCCCCCCACTCCAACTCCCTCCCCCCAAATGCACAGAATTACTTGAAATGCTGAGAAAAGTGGTTTTTAGCCATTTTTAGAAAATGCAAATTTTGCATAATTATTATAATTACATTTTAATTTTCTGCTATTTTTCTGGTCCTCTCTGGAACAATACCTATCACCTCCAAAAGAAATTAGGATCATAAATGCTTTAGTTTTCGGTCCCGCTATCTACACTAACACACACACACACATTCCGAAAATATATCAGTAGAAGGTGCAAAAGTACCCACACCTGTACGACACGTCACAGAGAGGATACATACCACCGTCTCTTCAGTTTCTGTTCTTGTAGAGCCAGTAGGCAAGAGCATCTCTTCCTCGTCGTCAGTGTCGGACGCCATGACAGAAGCGTGTAAACAACACGCAAGCATTGTGGGTAATGTAGTGTTTCACGGAGTTTTACAGGAAACTACAACGCGGAAGTGCGCTCGACTATGGAAGCCCAAATGACTGCGGACATTTCTCGTGGAGTCCGCTCCGCGTGCGTTCCGCCCGAGTATGTTTGGGCCTTTAAATGTGATTCATCAGATAAGACACTCGGACACTTCCACGCGCGCAACAGCGGACAACTTTATTGTTCGTCAGACACGCCAAAACCCGAACCGCCCGCACACGCTGATTTCCATTCAAAAATAGAAAACTTTATTGAGTTCACTTCACGTGACAGCCACCATATACGCCCGTGCTCGACCCATGCAAATGCGACTCTGACGTTGTGGCTTATTTCACGGACGCTTTGTATTTCCAACGCTGCTCGCTGTCTCCGACCGCCATCCAGCAAGCCGTTAAGAATGCGAGGTTTGTGCGAACGGCGGAAAGAGCCGAGGTGAACTGCTCAGGATTCTGAAGGGATTCCACATATTTTATGCATATTCCGCATATTATGCAGATTTTTAACGTTCTGCTATTTTTTATAGGTGCCCCTGATCATCCCCAATAACCTCCAAAAAGAATCAAGGCCCCAAGTGCTTTAGTTTGGCCGTTTATAGACTCCCACACAGACACACACCAGACACACATTGTGAAAATACGGGAGTCGATAACACACTAAACCATCTTCTTTCGGCTTGTTCCGTTTCCCAGGGATTTCCCGTTTCCCTCGGATTTGATAGTTTCCATCGGTACCCTGTGACGGCACAGCATCGATGGCGGTTATTGTTAACCCGGGCCTTGACCGAGCCAGTATGATCTTGAGAATCTGCATAATAATTTGGCAAACTTTTACGTCAGATGCCCTTCCTGACACAACCACTAACCCTATGGACAGGGCCACAGCTAAAGCGCTGGATGCCATCCCAGTATTCATGGACTTGCACCCATCTCTGTCGCCATACACACACTAAAACACTAAACCATATTGTAGCTAATTCAGGAAAAGCCGGGAAACGCCGCAGCCAGAACATGACCCCGGGTGTCTTGGACCACAGGCGACTACGTTAGCCAGTCGACTAAAGGGTCTGACCCGTTAGCCAAGGGCTAGCGAGTCGACTCTTGCGTGGTTGTTACCGCCCTCCTTTGAAAAGGGCGTCCCCGTGCTTCAGCATACCAACTCTCTCACACCTCTGGGCGCACGCGCCTCCGATGGCCTCACAGTCTCGTCATCCTACTTATGACACCAATGTAGCGAATTCAGGGTGCAGCCGGGAACCGCCACAGCCAGGACGCGAACCTCGGTCTCCTGCACCACGGGCGACTACGTTAATCAGTTGACTAAAGGGTCCAACCCGTTAGCCAAGGGCTAGTGAGTCTACTCATCCATGGTTGTTACAATATCATTTAACCGTTGTTGTTGTTTTTTTTTTCTTCATTTTCCCCCCTTTTTCTCCCAATTGCACTTGGCCAATTACCCCACTCTTCCGAGCCATCCAGGTCACTGCTCCACCCCCTCTGCCGATCCAGGGAAGGCTGCAGACTACTACATGCCTCCTCCGATACATGTGGAGTCGCCAGTCGCTTCTTTTCACCTGACAGTGGGGGACGTAACGCGTGGGAGGCTCACGCTATTCCCCCCAGTTCCCCCTCTCCAAATATAGTCCATGGGCCAGACGATATTTCGGTACACTCAAGGTGGCAAAACTTACTTATAATTTTTGAAAGGATCCATGTCTGTAGATGATATTTTGGTATGATAACCATTCCTGAGTGGCAGCTGTATCACAGTTATCAGCTCATGAAGTTAACCACCCGCTAAACTAAATTGCATTTTAGACGCTGGTGCATATCCTGGTTTAGCCTCATGGTCAGGACATTTCTCAATGTTCTATAATATTGTCTTTGGTATCATTTTAAAGGGGAACTTCTTAGCTTTCATTCAAGCCCTGTTGTGGATATTTCTCACAAATATAGAGGTCACTTGAGCTCTTCAACCCGTCAATAACACACATCTTTCTGCAATTTTCGCCTAAACTATATACTTTCTTTTAGCCCTGTGGCATCTAGGAATATCAGGGACACAAAACACAAAAACTGGAATACTCACAGGACTGTAAAGATTCAGAAAATGTATAATATACCCATACTATTTCATTGTGTGAGGTGATTGTGAGCCTTAAATGAGAACTAGACCAAAGCCCGTTAGGTCACAAACTGGTCTCTATACATTTGTTTAAATACACAATCAAAATACATGATAAAAAGGAATACCATAGTGAGGTAATGAACTATTTTAATATTTTAAACAACATTGACATTTACATATACTTAGTCAATGATACATGTAATCCCATATCATTAGTGGGTATATGTAATGGTAATGGGTAGGGTAATGGGTATATGTGAATATGGTTACATTATTGTTAACAAGCTCTGGGTAACCAAGTCCAGAATCAACATCCTGTGCATCAATAGACTACTACCACAGTAATACCATCAGAATCATCACACTGTCATTCATCAAACTGCTCGTTTCTCTCATCATCTGACTCCCCAAGTTCAAAGTCCAGTTCTGGACCATCCTGCAGTTTTTGGTTACTGCAGGTCTGTAACCTGCACATGTCTGTGCATGGAGGTCCATTTGACAGGCACATGCAGCTTGGCATTTTGCATGAATGCACACACTTGCATGTTAGCATTTCCAAGACCACATCTGGTGCAGGTGGGGAGCGCATCCAGTAAATGGCCAGCTTGCCTTCATCGTCTGTCCATCCATACTCAGTAGGGCTTGGCACCACAGGGTTAGCCTGCAGACAGCACTTCCATATTGCTGCCTGATAGTTGGCTCGTTGAACATGCATAAAGAGACAGTCTCTACATGGTGGCAGCTGGCTGGACTCAACCTCTCCCCTTTTGGTGCAGAAGAGCTGGTAACGCAGTTTGTTCACCTCAGCAGTGCTGCTATTAGCAACATACATCCGACAGGTGAACTGCTCAATTTTCTGGAACACAATTTTCTCATCACTCACATTCCATGTCTGTCCCAGTTGACTAAAAGTCTCTTGGCAGGAAGTGTGCTTTCTCACTATCTTCAGGGCATTCAGCTTCCCTCGACCAGCGAATGCACTGACAGTGTCGCAGCCTGTGAAGGCATGTAAGCCAATTAGGCTGTCACAGATGCTGTCTCCAAGTGAACTTGCCAGTTTGGTGATGTCGACAAACCGTGTGCGGTTCTGAGTCCCACACGTCTGGTAGATGGGACAGGTGATGTCCTTCTGGAAGCCAAGACAAAGCACCATGACATCAGTGTCCTCAGCTGTGATGATAACTGACTTTGAGCCCGCATTTGCTGCATGCAATGCATGCAGGAGCAGACGGGTGTCAGCTTCTTCATGTGTGGAGTGCAGTTCTGCTGCTTCCTCACACCCATCTTCTGTCAACTTGTAGCAGGTTTCCTCACAGGTCATGTACAACACCTTGCCATGCAGCATAGCTCTGTATCGTGGGAGTTTCCACTCTTCCACCAGAAACTTGATGAGACTGGTCTTGTTGGAGGAACTGCACAGAAATTTTCTCCACTGCTGGACGTGGTGTCCCCCTGCAAGATTCTTGTACTGGAGAGTGATGTCTCCACCCCGGTTCAGTCGTTCAGCATCTTTGATCGAAGTCTGGTGATAGACATCAAAAACAACATCAATCCTCCCACTCTGTGCTCCCTCTGCCACCTGTGCAAAGGTTTTGTTGTTGCCATTCATTTTTTGGACCAGGCTCATCCCATCAATGATGGAAGTAGATGGGATTGGGATGTCTTTCCTCAGGAGATACATTCTTTTCAAGCTCTCTGGCAAGTGCAGCCTTGTTTGTTTTTCGTAAGGACCCATCAGCATTTGCCAGTGCCCATGGTAGTGGGCCCAATGGGTAGGCAAGGACATCCTTCAGATTCACCTTCCTGCTTTCAGCCACCAGGATCATGTGACTGAAAAGGTTTCTATCTGCCTTCAGAACCACATCCTGTGCTTTCTTTCCATGAGCTTGTTTTGTGCTGACATTGGAGAATGTTTTCAGACTTTGCTTGGTCATCTTGTCGTGGAATTTCACAGGTGGTGGGTCTGCATCTAACCTTGTTTGCTGGAATGCTTGGTAGGCCTCTTCTCCTTTCTCAAGAGCTCTCAAGAGATCTATGGTCACATCAGGTGGAGCCATGTTGCCAGTGGAGAGGCTAACCAAATCAATCTCATCAGGGGACACAGGATTGAGCCAGTTATTCTCCATAAGGTCCATGAGAGACTGGACATCTGCTTCATCTCTCTTGATCCTTGGACTCTGTAGATCTGGATGAGACCATTTGCACCTGCCTTGACCTGTCAGGTCTCTCAGCTGTCTGAGGTACATGCTTCTATACTCAGCTGTGAGATAATATTTGGTCACAGCTCCTGGCTTCAAGCTGAATCCCTTTGTCCCTCCAGCTGTTTGGGTGTCTTTGTTCACCGTTTCTTCTATAGCTTGGTCAACAGGGATTCGGCCAAAGGGATTGGTGGAGCCCAGTTGGACTGAGAAGCCTCCTTCCATGAATTCTGTGTACACATCTGGGTGTGTGATGGGCAGCTCAGACATCTGGGCGTAGTAGTAGGGGAGGTAGCGTGCATAATTCATCCTGTCATAAGCAAAGCACCATGGGATCATTGCTCGAATGCTAGCCAAGTGTAGCATCCAGTCTCCCTCTCTGGATGCTCGGATGAGCCCCAACAAGATTTCAACCATGTCCAAATAGGACATCCAGAAGTTCGAGAGGCTGCCGTTTCCACCTTTAAGGAACTCACGGTAGACTTCAAATAGATCCATGATGCGTGTACAAGTGCTGTTCTCGAGGACCTCCTTCAAAGCATGTTGTGAGACTTCTTTCCCAAGGCTGTCAATGGTCTTCAGTGTCTCATTCAGGTGAACCATGTCATTCCTGTGAGTTTCTTCCAACCAGGACAGGAAACCATTCAAGGTCAGTCGCATGAGAGCCTCATACAGGAGCTTGTGTAGTCGCACTGCCCTGTTGTACTTGCGGCCATGCATAACACCAGCAATTGAGCCTTCTGCAATCATGCCAGACTCAATGCAGAGGTCTTTGAGTCCAGCATCTTGGAAACGCTTTCCTATTATTGCCAGCAGTGTGCAGATGGTGTGGAATACCCCAAGCCTAACGATGATATCATGGAACTTGTCATGGTGTTTCCATGTGATCTCGACAGCCTTCGCATACAGGGCTTGGTCAAAGACACAGACAATCTTCCTCAGGCCTAAGCACTGCATGATGCTCAGTGACTGGTTAAGCACCTCGTTGACAGTAGACATTTGTGTCGCTGGAGCATTGATGGTAGCAGATAGCCTATATTGTCGGGGATGACCGTCATCTCTCCTCGAGTCAGGATGTTGAAGCCTGTCCAGCTGCTGACTGACTATTCTTGTTGTTGTGACATGCGTGCTAGGACCCAAAGAAGGTTTTTCTCTCTGGCAAGCTTAGTATTGGCTGCAGTATCGGCATCTGACTTTTTGCTTTGTGGTGGCCCTACCCGTTGTCCAGCATTGTAAGTTGGTAACATTGGTGGGGGTCCATCAATGCTTCTCTTCTTTGTTTTGGGAACAGTGGGCATAGGTTGGACAGGAAGTGGGTTGACTGGCTTTGCTTGCACAGCAATCCCATTGACTCCGTGAGATGTTCCCTCACCACTGACAGTTTCTTCAAGACGGTCGATATTGTCCCAGGCTAAAGTTGTGAATATGCCAGGATGGATGTTAGCTGGAAGGGCAATGCCACTCCCTGATGATGAGAGTTTCTGGAGACACAGGGCAGTGTTGATCTCTTCCATCTGTGAATAGGACACACTGTGACCAAGTCGGTTGAGGATGTTTATCAACTCTACATTTCCTGTCAACGATTTGACACTGAATGGCAGAACAATGTGCTTGGAAGGCTTGGTAATTCCACATGTCACTGCATATACTATGTCATGGCCAAATGACTGCAGAAGGCACTGCACTCTCTGGGATGCATGATCAGGATCATTTGAGCCTGTGAGTAGAGAGCACAGGAAGATAATGAGCGACTCTGGAATGGTAGGACATTCTGCTTCTGGTTTGACTTCAGGCGGCCAGGTTTGAGGAACATCTTGACTTTTAATGTCTGCTCTCAATTTGATGGCTGCTTTGGCTATAACATCTTGTGCACTGACACTTTTCAGGGTCTGCAGCTGCCTTTTGAGAGACTGATTTTCTTTGGCAAGTTCCCTCATGGACAAGTTATCGGGATAGAGGAGGAATTTTCCTTTCTCATCAGGGAATATCTGCAAGGCTCCAGCAAACTCACTCTCCAGGTTTCGCCTTATGTGCTTCTTGGTTGATTCCTTGACTTGGGCAATGCCTTGGGAGTTCATTGAAGCTACCAGTCTAGAAGAGAGATCAGTCATTGTCATCACTTGAGGATTGCCAAAAAGCTCCATCCTGATGAAGAGGAACAGCTCATTGTATGCCTTATTCACAGTAGCTTCATACTGGGCTGCAGCATCATCATCTTCATTGCTGGCAACCTCTCCTTTGGAAACCTCTTCTTTGGTGTAAAGTCTATAGCATGACCTGTGGTAGTGCCCTTCAGCTGCTACAAGGTCTCTACTCACAATGGCAAGGATTCTGCTGTCCCTTTTCTTTGTGGCTGCACTCCTGATCTTTGCATCAGCTCGCAGTTCTCGACACTGCACCAGTACTTCTCTCGTATTCTGTCTCTTGGAATATTTGCTGTTTTTCTGACAAAATATGCACTCTGCATCATAAGTCCTAGATGTACTTGGAGCATTTCGAGCTACTCTCTTAGATTGTTTCTCTTCAGCAGAGACACAGCTTTTCTTTTCTTTTGCAAGGAGGCCATCAAGAATTTGCTTCATAGTGAAGATACTGCGACACTTTCTGTGGTAGTAGATTGCTGGAATCTGTCCCTCAGGAATGTCTTTTGCCAGTTTCAAAACTGGTGCATGATTTCGTATCTGAGCTGCCCTGAGCAGAGTTCTCCATGAGTCGACACTTTGTAGTGAAACCAGCTTATCCGTATCATCAGAACAGTGGATAATGCACTCCACCCGTGGGCGCTTTGGTATTGGGTAAAAACTTGCTTGTTCACCAGTGGCCATATTCAGTCAGTTTTCACCTGCCACATACAAACAAATACATGTAACTTAGGTGTATGAACACTACTAAAACAAAGTTTACTTTGCTTCACCAGCGTCATATTACCATTATTTATCTTACATAGCCACAAATAGATACATTACCTAGTTGCTATGCAACAGCTGTATTTTGTCCACATGAGGCCGCTAAAATCAACACAAGATGAAAGTTCCTTGTAGCCACTTTAACTAATCATATTAACATATACATTAAAAGAACATGCTAACATTATGGGAAATTAGCTTACAATCTTCTCCAGAGTGAGACAAGAAGATAGATACCAGTTTCCTCTATATGTGTTTAGTAGAAAGCTATCTGGCTGCACGTTAGCCTAGCTTAGCACAATGAATGGAAGTACACAGTACTGGTTATCCTTGGTTGTTGGCCAACTAAGAACTGTCCCGGAGTTTAAGCTAGGCTAATCAGTACCAGGGGTGTTGAAATGCTATATTTGTAAAAATCTGGGCAAATACACAATCGTGAGAGGCACAGAAACAGGTTTCCTGAAAGAAAAATGAAATAGCTGCTCATTTGGAAAGGTTATCATGTATTATTTTACTTCTGTTAGTGTACCAAATAAAATGGCACCAGTGAAGTTGTGTCACCTTGGGTGATATCGATATCTGGTCTGACCCATGGACTAACTGGCTTTGGTCTAGTTAGTTTCTTAGTAATAATGCCCTTCTAATTTAAGGCTCACAATCACCTCACACAATGAAATAGTATGGGTATATTATACATTTCCTGAATCTTTACAGTCCTGTGAGTATTCCAATTTTTGTGTTTTGTGTCCCTGATATTCCTAGATGCCACAGGGCTAAAAGAAAGTATATAGTTTAGGCGAACATTGCAGAAAGATGTGTGTTATTGACGGGTTGAAGAGCTCAAGTGACCTCTATATTTGTGAGAAATATCCACAACAGGGCTTGAATGAAAGCTAAGAAGGTCCCCTTTAAAATGATACCAAAGACAATATTATAGAACATTGAAAAATGTCCTGACCATGAGGCTAAACCAGGATATGCACCAGCGTCTAAAA
The DNA here is from genome assembly GCF_029633865.1 of Lampris incognitus. Lineage (NCBI taxonomy): Eukaryota > Metazoa > Chordata > Actinopteri > Lampriformes > Lampridae > Lampris > Lampris incognitus. Next base: position 34,373,923 of record NC_079218.1, read on the forward strand.
TGCAATTTAGTTTAGCGGGTGGTTAACTTCATGAGCTGATAACTGTGATACAGCTGCCACTCAGGAATGGTTATCATACCAAAATATCATCTACAGACATGGATCCTTTCAAAAATTATAAGTAAGTTTTGCCACCTTGAGTGTACTGAAATAGGAAATTTTGGGCTCTGGCCCATGGACTAATAGGCACCCCAACCGACCAGAGGAGGCACTAGTGCAGTGACCAGGACACATACGGCTTCCCACCCGCAGACACGGCCAATTTTGTCTGTAGGGATGCCCGACCATATGCACATTTTGTGCAAACACATGGACACAGGCTTTGTCACGGGTTTTACAGTACTGCCTCAACATGGCAGTTCAAAAATAATAATAATGATCAGCCATTAGAATTTATGGAACACTTCCAAATTTTCAGGCGGCACGGTGATGCAATGATCAGCGCGGTCGCCTCACAGCAAGAAGGTCCTGGGTTCGAGCCCCGGGGTAGTCCAACTTTGGGGTTCATCCCAGGTCGTCCTCTGTGTGGAGTTTATATGTTCTCCCTGTGGGTTTCCTCCGGGTAGTCCAGTTTCCTCCCACAGTCCAAAGACATATAGGTCAGGTGAATCGGACATACTAAATTGTGTGTGTGAACGCTTCCTCACACTTAGCTGTCCATGTCCATTATTGTCATTTTTCAAATTTAACTGGAGGGATTATAAATAGTAAGTAGGCTACTATAAACAAATGTAATTTTCTCATTTCAAGTGAAATCAGGGCTGAATTTAAAAATAAAATACATATCAAAGAGCTTTTGAAAAATGTGCATTTTAAAATAGTGCTTAATTTTAGAAAAATGAAATAAAAAGTATAGCCTGAGATTCCGTTTCTTCTTTTTTGTTAACTCCATTTCACATCTTAACAGTCTCAACCAAATTTATAATAAACAATCTCAACACATCTTAACAATTGGACTACGTTAATACCTCCTTTTCTCTGTCTTTCCCTCTTGTATCCTACTCCCCCACTTTCTCTTGTTCAGTCAGAGAATTGAGCTCTAGCTTGTCCTGCCAGGATTTTAAATCTGGGCTGGAATGGTGCCAGGGCCATTCTCAAACACATGTATAGGTGCTCACTGGTGAGCCTGGAACGATATTTGGTTTTAATAATGTTCATAGTGGAGAAAGCTGCCTCACAGCTGTAGGTGGAGCCGAACATGGTCAAGATGTACAGTGCTACTTTCCTCAGACCTGGGAAAGCTATCTCCGTGACCATTTGGAGCCAGAAAATGGCAGGGCCAGTTCCTCCAAAATGCTCTTTCAGGGCCACATCTGCTTGGAGATCAACCAGTTGCATCTGGAGAGGTCCAGCATTTGCCCACTTGAAGTCCTGTGTAACTTCTTTTGAGAACCCGAATGAACACGGTGAGCTGCTGTCCAAGGCTGAAGCTGTCAAAACATTTGCTGAAGTTTACAATCATAGTGCAGTATGGTATGTACTCCCGTAGGATTTTTGTGCCAAAATTGATTTTTTTGCTGTTTTGGCTTCTATAGGGACCAAACTGTCAGAAAATGATGGGTGCCAAATTTTCCAACCCTCACCCCCTTTCTGAGCGCCCCCTATCCAAAATAGATGGTTCAATAAGTGAAGAAAAAAAAAATTAATCCCAAGAAAATAGATAGCATAGTTTTTCTATTGATTCTGTTACCTCTAGGCATGCTTAAGAACATACTAAAAATCTAGGAAAATCTACCTCCTGGAAATGCATCATTTTCAAGATGGCATCCAATATGGCTGCCAGGAGCTTAAAATGGCTATATCTCAGTTTCTATTCAAGCTAGAAAGCTGATTTTGGTGTCTAATCTTAGGTTTTTGGGCTCAAGGAATTCAACTGAATCAGTGAAATTTCCATCATTTACTTATTTATTGTCAAATCCAAGATGGTGTCCATCCTACAGCGATGTCCCATTGTACTAAATTAGGTAAAAACAACAAATTTGCCTTTTTTTGTGAAAGGGAACATAATAACTCATATTTAATGTGAAAAATGGAAGACATTTATTAAACATGTTTCGATTATGTAAATAACCACACAGTAGTCGAGTAATCCAGTAAGACAGGTTTATCTTTCAGTTAAGCATACTGTATGTTGTTTATAGCAGCATATACATGATGACAAGCAGCAGTAAAAAGTTGCACTTAGTATCCAATTGAAAAAAAAAGTTACTCTATGTTGCGCCAGTAGGTAAATAGAGAGTAAGAAAAAGCTGCTAAATTCCCCCAAAACATCTACAACAAAACAAAACAAATACAGGTGATGATAAAGGAATTTAAATAATACTTGATGATCTATTCATCACCATTGTCATCTTCTGGAATGTACTCACTTGTTGTGTTTGCAGTCTCCACCATAACATTTGCAGAGAGGAGTGCAAGGCAGGTGATTCTTTGAGCAGCTGCACTGTCCCTTGCAACCTACTTTGCAGCCACATTTGATTGCCCTCCCTGCCTGTGGTGCAGGGAGGGCAAAACACCTGACTGGAACATATCCGCCACTCACTGAACTCCATCCATTCTGTTCGATTGGTGGAAGCTCAGGGCAATTCGTCTTGTATGACTTATCTCGCATTGTGACATAATTGGAACGTAGGATATGGGGTAGCAATACAGCACGAGTTGGAGGTAGCATCTCACCCTCCAGGTTCTTTGATCGGAATAGTTCCCATCTGAGTGATGGCAGGGTTGTTGGACCTTTTGAGCTGTAAACACAGCACACAAAATTCTCTAATGCCTTCACCAGTGATGGGAGCTCACCATTGATAAGCTCAGGGGGAATGGAACCCTTGCCAAGGTCCTTGAAGCAGTCAATGGCAGGATCATCATCATCAAGCTTCAGGTATGCGTTGAGCCACGTCTTTTTGGAGATTCCAACAAATTTTCCTCCCCAGTCAGCACCAGAAAAATTGTGCAGGCCAAGTAATCCCTGACATTTCTGACGTACAATAACTTGAACACGCTCAAAAACATTTATTTCCCGTTTCTTCGCACCTTTGCCTGTTGAAAATGTCAGAGAAGTTGGAGTTGCAATGCATTCACATGATACTAAATCAAGTAGCAGTAAGAGGACATCAGTATCGGGTGACCAAACACATATGTCTCGTGAGGCACCATTGGCAGCAGAGGCAAGGACTTGATGAGGTATTAGGGTATCAGCCTCTTCATGTGTGTGTGCCTCCACAAAATCACGTCCCTTGATGAAGGTGTCATAGATGACAACCAGTAGGAAAGAACTGTCCTTTGAGAAATACTCTAGCAGTCCCTGGCCCAACTCACATGTCAGCTTCTTCTTGGTCGATGATGCAGAGAGGAGATCCTTGATCGACATAGTGAGCTTCATCTCTGGATGGACTTCGTATTCTACAGAAGTAGTTGCGCTCTTCTGTCGAGTTTTCTTCTTTAATGACTCATCCATATATCGATCAAAGACAACTTGACCCTCATGATAGCCAGCCATCATTGTTTTGATGCGTTTGTTAAATGCGTCCTGAAGGTCTGACAGCTTCTGCATGGTTGGTGTCTTTTTCATACTCTGAAGCACATCCATGGCATCAACTATTAGAACCTTGATAGGGACATCTGGAGGATCTTCTTGCATTGGATCAGGCTTTGGGACAGCTTCAAGGAGCTCTGCCTTGGCATCTTCAATTGCATGCATGAGACTAGCTTTGTCTGTAGGGATGTACAAGGTTCCATCCACAGCACACAGAGAGCGGGGAACCATTGACATTTCATAGTCTCCAATTGTCTCCTCAAGTTTGGGAACTAGACTTGGTCGACTGCATTGGATGATGAGAAATCTTCCAAGCAGTTCACGTTCCTCACGCAACTTGATGACCTTGTCTCCAACACGTACCTTTGTTTTCTCCATCCAGTCTGAAAAGGTCTTCAACTTGAGTTTCTTCATTTTGTCCCACACTGAGAGTGTTGACGTAGCGATCAAACGCTCAGAAACAAACTCCTCAAAGCGCTTCTGATCCTTTTCCGCAAACTGGAGAATATCATGCTTTGCCGCATCTGTCACAAGCGCTGATGAAACAAGACTCTTTAATGGTGTTTTTTCTTTGAATGGATTGCCTCCACAGTGCAACTCAATCAAGTTGCGTAGCTTCAGTGCATTTGTTCTTGACCTCAATGCAATCTCTCCTGAGAGATGATAATGCTCTGTCCTTGAAATAGATCTGGAAGCTTTTGGGAAGCTCTTGAGGTACTGATTCACTAGATCAGCAAGATGAGGTGTGGCAATGATCAGCCGGTCCAGAGCTGCTTCATCTCTACTGAGTCCTACCATCCCACCATGTCCCTTTAGCTTCTTGATTTCCTGCTCGAGGGCTTGATCAGTGAAGAGATGAGTGAAGGGTATCTCTGACTTTGCCACCACAAATGCACCAGACTTCAGTGCATCCCATGTTTCTGGGTCATCTTTTTCAAGAGCATTCATTTGAGCAAGATTGACTGGCATCAAGCGGGCATAGCTGAGGAGATCATGAGCAAAGAAATACTTGATGAGATTCTCTAATGAAGACAAGTATCCCTCCCAGTCACCTGAGCGGCAAGAGCTGATGAGATTAAGAAGACTCTCTAGCTGGTGAAGATACTGGGTTAAGAATTGAGTGAACTCACCAATGTCTTTTTCATCTTCGAGTGGCTTGACATTTTCTGTGTACCAGGATTGGATTTCTTCAAAGATCTCTACCATCAGTGGGTTACGTTCATAGAGTTTGTCCTTGAGAGCAATGCATTGCATCTGAATTGGACAATTTAGAAGTTTTGACAAGATGGCATCAAATCGCAACATCAAAATTGCAAGGCTCGTAGTGATGTGGTACTCAAGGCCTCGTTTGTAAGCTTTGCCACCAAGGATACCACGAAGAGCTGCTGATGTGTATGCACCACTTTCAACAGCACATATGTCAAGGCCACTTCCATCAACTGTTTTACCTAGACCATGCAACACAGCAAATGCAATGTGAAGAGTTCCAGCTCTTAGGATCCAGTTGGTGTGTCCAACTGACTGCTGAATCTTCAATGCACGAGAGTAAAGGTCAAGATCTAGGGTTATCAGTGTTTTTCTGTGAGGGCCAATGACAGTGGCAGAGATACCCTGGGTTAACTTCAAAGCGGTATAGAGGGTAGCATAATCTGTTGGCGAGGCCTTAAACAGTGGAGCAATCACCCCTGTGTTTGTTGAGCTGCAACTGTTAGAGGACTGAGATAACAGTAGAGATTTAGTTGCAGCCCAAGTTGGCATCACATCTTCCTTCTTCAATTTCACTGATTTACGCCTTTGTTCTTTGATCGACACAATAGAGTCATCTTGATTTCTGTCGTTATTAGATTCAGCATGGCTTCTCTCTTCTTCACTGTTCTGGGTCTGTTTGCTTGCCAGCTGCGGTTCAGTTGAGGTTGCCCCCCTGTTATCATCAGTTGCAAGGTAGTTTGTGAATGCCCAGGTGTGAGTGAAGTCTTGGGAAATGAGATTGTTTCGGTTTCCTATCACAGACTCAAATCTCAATGGAGTGGTTTTGATAATTGGCTCCTGCAGCAAGTTTATATCAAATGCCAGAGGTGATGCCGTGAGAGGTTTTTCTGTTATAACAAGTGGTTGGTTCATCAGGTCTCCATCTTCATCCTACTGGTTGATTACAACCACTGTGCCATGGAAGGTTTCTTGCCCAGTGGCTGTGTCTTCCAAAAGATCAATATTGTCAATAGCAAACCAGATGTTCACACCCTTCTTCACAAAGTCAGGGAGACAAAATCCGCCAGTATCCTTCATTCGTTGAAGAACAGACTGCTCCACACTTTTTTCTAAGTCAAGGATCTTCAAGTAGTCACTTCCAATGTAGACATTTGAGAGGTTCTGGGCAAGGATTTTGTCACGCACTCTAGAGTGGATAGCAAGGGGCAGTCCGATTGAGAGGGGTGTTTGGACATTTTGCCGAAAGGCATCGTCTTTCTTTGGCTGATGTTTCACCTGACGATCAGTGCGAGTGTTCTGGACTAGAAACTGGCATGCAATATCAACAGTTTTGTCTACTTCTTCATCCCGCATTCCAAACACTTTGACAACATGACTGCCAAAGAGGAGGTGACTTAGGAAGAATTGGAGTAAAGAGGGATTCTTAAAGTTATCAAATATCCCAGCAAATGACCAGCTGCGCTTTTGCATGATCGTTGCCCGCAGTAGGTTAGCAACTTTCTTCAGGTTGCCAATAACCTGACCATCATTCATAGTGGAAATACTGCAATCAATAGCTTTGCTAACTACAGTTGATTTAACAAGCTTGTCTGGCTCATTTCGTTGCAGCAAGCTTACAAACTGGACATCTGGAAGTCGCTCACCAATGATCTTTTTCAGATGCTTGTGATAGTTTGTAGTCTCATCGACATCCATGTGATATCTTTCCAGGATCAACAAGTAAGCATCATTGACCTGAGCCATGTCAAGAGTAACATCGTCTGTGACGGTATTTTGAATGGCGAGGATTAACTGTTCGTCACATAAAGAGCAAATGAGTGATTCATTATCATGATCTTTCTTTATTGTTGTGGTACGTTTTGCATTCCGCAAGCAATCCCTGTGATAGTACTTTTCAAGAGCTGAAGCGTCACCAGCATCCACTAGGTCTGCTACACAGATTCTTACTTGGTCATCTTGGGTCTGCTGCTTTATTTCAAGAAGCGTTTCACCCATTGCATCAGAAAGAACACGGTGCAGTGGCTTTGAATCACCCTTGGAACAAAAGTCACAAGGTGAGAATAAACACACTTGTCCTTTGGGACAGATTTCGACCGTTTAGGTCTAACAGATCCTGTAGTAATTGAAGGGTGCCCAGGTCCTCTTCTAGAACAGACAGGTGACTGAGGTCGGGATTGGTTAGCCCTGAGACGGTCAATTTTATTCTTGTTTATAACAGATTTTCGACACTCACTATGACAATGAACCAATTTCAGTTCCCCTTCATTTAGGCCAGATAAGTAGTCGGAAAGTTCCTAAAATCACTTTGACCTAAAGAAACTCTGTCCCTGCAAGCCTGTAGTAGGTCATCAATCATGGCTGGATTTTTAACTAGTCGCTTGCCAGGGGTGGCACCTTCTTTGCAGATCACGCAAATGTTGCATTCCTCTGCCATATTGACCAGATCTCATCCCACCTTAGCTCACAAGTTGTCCAATTTGTTGGATGCCAGACAGATGAAACTTAATGATGGGAAAACAATGTAAATATATATTTGAATTAGAAGGCTTGGTTTAAATTTCATCAGAAAAATATGACACATTTACCAGATCATTCTCAGCCCACCTTAGCTTACGGTTTAGCTTAGCTTTCTAGTTCGTTGTTGTAGGTTGTCGGATCTGTGCATGCCAGACAGATGAAACCTAATGATGGGAAAACAATGTAAATATAAATATGTGCAAATGTTGGCTTTTAAATCTAGCGGGCATGGTTTAAATTTAGCCCACCTTAGCTTACTGTTAGTAGTCCAAAATTGTTGGATCAGGGCATGTCAGACTGAAAGATTAGACCTAATAATGGGAAAACAATGTAAATATATGTCAAAATATGTGTAAAAATTGGCTTATAAATCTTTCAGGCTTGTTTTAAATTTCACCTGAATGATAAAAAATTAAAATAAAAGTATCACTTACCAGGTAGTTGCTTTCAGCAATTCCATGAATGTGATTCTCAAAATGTTGACTCTTCAAATGTATTGTGGTGTTTGTTTGTTTTGTTGTTGTTGTTTTCGTATTGGCCTATTTTTATTTTATTTTATCTTGAGTACTGTTCTTTTTTGTTTTCAGTCAGCTACAAACACAGCTGTGCTTTAATTATGATCTCACCTGTTTGAAATTAACCAAATTAATAAGGATTATGCTACAATGGCCACATTTCAACCCTTATTTTTTCAGAGTCAGAATAGGAATGTCTTTCAGAATGGTCAACACCTTCAGTAAAGTATTAATTGTCACTGGATGCCCATGAAAAATAATTGTAAAAGTTATATTGGCCAAGAAAAGAGCAGGAGTGGAAAGAGGAGAGTAATGATGAATGGGATAGGCACAAGGGTCAGTCCGGGGTGTCCCAGGTGAGGAACCAAAAGCCAGACAAATACTCTTCTAGCTGTTTTAATAGTGTTATAAATCAACTCAGAATATTTTAAAACCTACAAAACAACTATAATATTATAAAAATTGGACATTAAAAACCACTTCAGCCCCAGGCAATTTTTTTGAATTTTCGCCCGAAATTACATGCCCAAAATAATTCAGTAATAGCTCCGCAAGTACAGGGCCCAAATGCACAATTCTGGTGTCTATGTATAGGTAACACCTGGAAAAATGTACTTCAAGTGGACGTTTAGTTGTACCATCCACCAGGACAGAAGGACTGCAGATAAACTACAGCAGAAATTCAATTTTTTAGGTTCACCTAAACAAAACTTACAATTTGAGTGTGAATAACATCAGTAATACCATTTACCAGCAGGCCACAGATATTTGGATCTGTTCTACAACTTCTCAACTGCATCTCTTCCAAATTTAGTGTTATACAACTGAAGCATAACAATTCTACAGCCATTTTAGTAAGAGTAGTCCCAGGCAGACTTCTATTTTGCTGTTCTGGGAGGTCCCAAAATAGATGGCCCCCAGAATTGGGGGTGGGGGTCAGAAAATTTGGCACCCTTCATTTTCTGTTAGTTTGGTCCCTATAGAAGCCAAAACAGCAAAAAAATCAATTTTGGCACAAAAATCCTACGGGAGCTGTTTTTTTGACATAGCATACAGCACTATCAGCTTGTCAACAAAGTCAACAAAAGAAGATACATCTCTCTCACCCTGAACCTGTTCCTGCACTGTTGGGAAGCGTGCACAGTCTCCCTGCAGGTCTCATTTGAACACTTCCAAGTTTCCTCTGGTAGGAGTGAACAGCTGTCATCAGGTCACAAACTGAATTGCCCTTGCCCTGTAGCTTTAAATTCAGTTCATTCAAGTTTGAAGTGATATCAACCAAAAAAGCCACAATAGCCATCTTCTTCTCATCTTCTAAAAAGAGAGAAAATGGTGTTGCCTTCTGGTTGTTTATCTGTGCCAAGAAAGCTGTGATTTCTGTTTGGATGGACCAAAAGTGCTCCAACACCCTGCCTTTGCTGAGCCATCTGACATCGTTGTGCAGCAGAAGGTCATCAGCATCTGCATCAACCTCTCTGAGGAATTCCCTGAGCATGCGATGCTGATAGGAAGAGGATGCCCTGAGAAAGCTGATCATTCTCATCATTGTGTTCATCACCTCAGCATACTCGTCTGACAGGGTGGAGCACAGGACCGATTGATGAATTATGCAATGGTAAGAGATGAGCTCAGGATTGTCCTCTTTCATTCTTGCGACGGCTCCTTTCTCTCTCCCAACCATGGCAGGGGTGCCATCTGTGGTTACTGAAACCACTTGTTTAGGCTGTATTCCCCTCTTCATTAACATCTCCTTTATGGCCAGGTAGATGTCCTCTCCTCTTGTACTGGTCTGAAGAGGTGTTACACCTAACAGGTCCTCACAGAACTCTCTCTTCTCCTTGTTGAAGAATCTTACATAGACTAACTGCTGAAGATTATTGGACAAATCAGCAGCCTCATCTACAGCTAAGCCTACACATGGTGCCTCATGAATTGCTTCATCCAGCTGTACTAGCACATACTCTGTTAACATTTCACTTTTCTTTGTGGCTGATGATGCTGACATAGGTATTTGCTTGATTTTTACACACAACTCTTCTTTTTGTTTTCCCTCGAGTAAGGTTTCAGTTACCGCATTCATGCACTCCTTCACAACAACTCCGTCAGTAAATGGTTTCTTATTTTGACACAAAATCCAAACAACTCTCAGGGAACATTCGTTAGCACGTTGTTGGGCAGTGAATGAATGGGTTAGGATCCATGTGGATCGATCATATTGGGCTCTTAGATCGTGTATTTTCTGTGCTCTTAGTTCTGATTTCAGCGGGTTCCCACTTTTAATAATCACCAAGGTCTCGCAGCACATGAGACATACAGGTTTTGAACTGCCCATGGGAAGAATGAACACGTATGAGTCTGTCCATTCTTGATTGAAAGCCCTATTTTCGCTGTCTACTTTTCCTATTTTCGAGCACGCCATGTGAAATTATTCTTCTTTTATCTGACTCACTTCTCTGTTCTCTCCGACTGACTCGTCTCACCTCTCCTGTCTCACTCACTGACTGACTCAGAATGCACAGATTTGATTGTCTAATAGCACCACGCAAGATGGTAAACCAGTGCCTTAAATGCTAGAAAAGCTGAGCAGGTTAAAATAGTAAAGCTCTCATTACAGTAGTAATTCTCAATAATTTCTCGTTTTGGACTCGGTCCGGATAGGACAGCTTCTGGGTCCGGACTCGGACCGCGGTCCACCTGTTAGTGACCCCCACTCTAGTCTGTCCAACTCTTTCTCCACTGACTCTTTCAGTGCTTATGGTACGGGTCTGGCTTTCCTGAAGATGGGCTGGGTGTGTGGCTTTACCTTGATGGATGCCTTGAACTCCTGGATGGTGCTGAGGCCCTCCTCGAAGACAGTCTTGTGTTTCTGTAGCATGACCTCCACGTCAGCATCACTGGCACCTCCTGTGGCTCCAACAGAGAATATATCTTCTGTTCTATATACATTTATATATATATATATATATATATATGGAGAGAGAGAGAGAGAGAGAGAGGAGAGAGAGAGAGAGAGAGAGAGAGAGAGAGAGAGAGAAAATATGTTGCTCCAGTTTAGCTTGATTTTGTTCAACCAGTTTTGGCCTAGCAGGGCTGGTCGAACTCCTTTCACAATCACCAGTGGTAACTCTGCTGTTTGTTGTTCAAATTCAGCTTGCACGGTCACTTGCCCTAACAACGGTACCCTTTCTCCTGAAAACGTGGAGAGTTGTATGTGGCACGATTCAAGGGGTAGGTGGGACAGTGCCTCTTTGTAGACTATCTGACACTAAAGTCACCGCAGCTCTGGCGTCTAACTGCATGTCAACTCCCTTCCCTTCCCTTCCAAACTCACCTCTACAGTAACGTCATGTTTCCCATGGGAAGCTGTATATGCAGTGTACACTCCAAACAGTTCGTTTTCATTATTGGTTCCATCTTCTCTTGCTTCCTGCACATACTGTGTTCTCTTGCTTCTGCACATTTTTGCAATATGGCCTACCTTGGAGCAGTGATGGCATCTCTCTTTCTTAAACCTGCATACCTGTCTGTTGTGCTTACCTCCGCATCGGTAGCATGGCTGTGGCTGCTGTTGTTTGCTGTCATCACTCCTCTGAGTTTGTTGGTAGGTTTTCTTTACACTGTGTGAGTCTTGATGGTTTTTCCATTCCCCTTTGTTTGTTTTCTGCTAATGCACGTTATTTACATTACCGTGTTCCTTCAGTTTCCCTGAGAATTCTATCGCGTTACGTGATCCCATCTCCATCGCTAATGCTACTTTACTTGCGGTCTTGAATGTTAGCGCTGGGTCTGATAACAGTTTTCTTTGAATTGCCTGTCTTTAAGCCACTAACAAAACGGTCACGGAGTGCATCATTAAGGTGTGTGCCGAAATCACAGTGAGTCGCCAGCTGCTTCAGTGCGACTACATAATCAGAAATCGACTCACCCTCTTGCTGGTTCCTTTTCTGGAAACGAAACCGTTCGGCGACAACCACGGGCTTCGGTTTATAATGGTCACTCTGGGCCTTGCTTAGCACATGATATTGTAGCGAAAAAACGTGCACGTTACAATATGTTTGTGGGCTTATCAGGACTCACCAAAGTTTTCAAAAGTCGGTAGGCATTCACTCCGATTACTGACAGGAACACATTGACCTTTTTTCCCATCATCCACATTATTAGCGATCATCCACTGTTCCAATCTTTCCAGGTAAGTTTCAAAATCTTCCTTTCCCTCGTTGAACTCAGCCAACGCTCCGGTCTGAAACGTCGCCATCTTGCCAGCTTCAGCGGTCACGTAGCCGTAGGTTAGCTTGCTAGCTAGCTCTCGTTAGCATACCACTTTTTTGTTAGCCGTTTCTTGACGCTACAACGTTTTTGTCTGTGATCTACTTATCTCTTTGTTGGATTTTTCTCATCCCACCCTCGTCACCAAATCGTAATATACTGGGATAACGCCTAATTGAAGATACATGACGGAGACCGACACAACGGCGTACGTCGTGCAGTTCTTTAATCCACTCTCAACAGCGCATGCCTACAACACAGCAGAGAACACACCCAGCACCCGTAGAGGCAGCTCCAATACTGCTCTCAATGCCAACGTCACAATCCCCGTGTTGCTAGGCAACGGAATAGCCCGCTGCCAGAGCCCGCTACGCTACCCGGACGCCCAATTTAAGTTATTCTAATCATCCAATTAGAATAATTTGAATTTTAATCATATCACTGTTATTTTAATAAAAATCTCAACAGTAAGAATGAACATCGTCACAGTTGGTATGATGTGAAATAATTAAGCTGATGGGGCTTATTTGTAGGTCAAAGATGTTTTCTGGAGAGACTTGGTGAGTGTATTTACATTTGTTTAATCCGTTACGTGATGCAAAATAAACAAAGGTACTGCTAGGGTTAGAACCAACAGAGGTTTAGGGCTTCGAGTCGTATAACACACTGAAGAAGGTCAGCATTTATGAGCCATGGGCTCCCTTTGGTTCTCTATGACATAAATGGGATGGGAGCTTCTTTTTTCTTTTTTTGGACACATACACGGCCTGCTGTCGATACAAACTCAGAAAATTTTGAAGTTTTTGTAAACAACCAATTTGTCTGTGAAAAACAACAAGATTACGTGTTGTGGTTTCTACAGAGCAGGGCACAGAGCAAAGTTAATGGCTGCAGATGTGTGTTGTCGTCCTGATGTTGAGCAGCAGCTTCTTCATGCTGACAAACGAGAGGGCGAGGTGGCCGTGGTCAGACGTGCACATCGCCTCCTGCTTTGCAGAATAGAAATGGGCCTATGGTCATGTTAACCTTTTTTCTCGAGGTGCAGGAAGCGTGTACGAATGGAAAATACTTGCTGGGTTTTTGATAGCGTTATGATAACCGTCAGGAAGAGCTGCATCGTCATGAACCGAGATCGGTGTGTATGACTTTTTCTACTTCAGCTCAGTGCTGCATCAGATAAACATCAGGAGTGATTAATCTCTAGAAGAAAAAGAGTTTAAACGTCATAGGCAATGGCTCAAATTTTGTTGTCTATCACGTTGTCTGTCTGTCTGTCTCTCTGTCTGTCTGTCTGACTATATTTCTGTCTTTCTGACTATATTTCTGTCTGACTTTATTTCAGTAATCCTTAGTAATAGCCAAATGTTGGGACATTTGATTTTCATCGAAATAACTCATTGTCCCTGTCTAGCCCTCTACCGGTCCGTCCTCCTCCTCGTCCCCCCCCCCCCCTCCAGAGAAGGGAATGTTAATTCCTGACCAGTGGAAACCTCGGGGATACTGAGCCCGAGCCCACATGCCTCTGACAGTGTCAGCTCACAGAACCGCTGCTAAATGAGAAAAGAAATAGCAGTGGTTACCCATTTGGTCAGACTCCATTCTCAGTTACATTGGCTGTGTGTGTGTGTGTGTGTGTGTGTGTGTGTGTGTGTGTGTGTGTGTGTGTGTGTGTGTGTGTGTGTGTGTGTGTGTGTTTGTGTGCACGCGCGCAGATCTATGCATACCTGATAGCTTGTTGGTGCATGCATGAAAGCTTGTGTGTGTGTGTGTGTGTGTGTGTGTGTGTGTGTGTGTGTACATTTGCCCATTAGTGAAAGCTTCCATGTGTGTGTAGTATGTACGTGTGTCGTTGTTTTTATTTGCTGGCTCTGTGGAGGACACAGGATACCTTTGGGGCCCAGCCAGTGTTTTGTAGAACCTGGTGGTGGTGCGTGTGTGTGTGCGCGTGCATGCGTGTGTGTGTTTGTGTGTGTGTATGTGTATGAGAGAGAGAGAAAGAGCGAGAGATACACACACACGAACACACACAAATACACACAGATACAACATAGCACCACATATTACAAACATACAAACAAACATATTTGTGACAACTACACATGCAGAAAAGACACACACTTAGCATAAAATCCCAGCTGTTCAGAGAATAACACATAACACAATGATACACATAGACATAGACAAATTACACTTTATTTGTGACTAAAAGTAACATTTGCACTGATTTTTAGCATCCTATCCACTCAAACCTTACCTCTTAATCTCAGTTTTCAGGGCAGGCAATTTATCTTTGTCTTCGGAAATGCTGAATTAAATCCAAAGGTTAGTTTAATCCAATAATCCTCAGGAAACCAAGGTATTGATGATGACAGATTAGTAGAGGAAGATCAGCTAACACACAAAACATGTAGCAACATTTGTTCTTGTGTCCTTGCATTGCACATTTGATGTCATATCTGAAAGACTAAAGGACAGTTCACACAACAGTGCCGAAAGAAAAGAATGCTGAGGAGTAAGGCTGAATAAAGATCCAGGAAACTAGTTTGCCAAAATCAAAATATCAGGTATATGTAGTGGTTGGAATTGGCCCCTGGGAATGAATGGGAATACTTGAAATTCATGGCAATACAATTCAAGATCGAAAGCCAAGTAATTTTGCACGTAATATGAGGAATTTGCCTTGGTGGGATGTTCCCGTAAAAAAAAAAAAAAGAAAGAAAAGAAAAGAAAAACAGAAAATATCGACAGTGTAAATGCTGAGTCCAAGAATCTAAAACATTCTGCAGATTTCAGTGCATCTTAATCAGGCATAGGCTACCATGTACCATGCAGTGCCAATAGCATGCAGGTTTTCCCTCTTAACCTGTGATGACGTCAGGTGATTTCAGTGATTTCTCTGTCCACTTTGGCTTCGAGATGCGCTAACAAGCGAAATCAGGTACTATAGTTGTTGGTTAGCAAGAAAAACCTGTATGATCTTGACACTCCATGGCACATGTTTACCTATGTCAGATCTAAAAGCTGGTGAGACAATTTAGTAAGTAATAGGTATGGAGTGCAAAAGTCAAAATATACTATTTCATAATTATGCAAAATTTACAGATTTATGCACATAAAAAATAATAACAAATGCAAATAAGCAATGCTATGGTCTGTGTTGTTGTACCAGCAGTTGTTTGATAGCTGATGTGGCTAATAGAATGAAGACAGACCTGCGTGTCTGGTTGTACACAAGCACACAGTGTATGTCAAACATTTAAAACTAAATTCCCTGAGGTTGTTCTTGAGAAACCAGCCTTCATGAAACCTCCTTCGCAAGGACACTAGTACCAGCTGAAGACAAGGGGGCGGTGTTGAGAACAAAAAGTTACAATACCAAAGATTTACATGCTAACAATTCTTCTTTTAAAAACATTCTGCTGCTATGTGCTTGGGACAATAGCCAATCCATGAATACCCAAATCACAAACACCTTTATTGCTCATTTTGATGATTACAGTGGAGCAGGATTAAAAAATGAGGGAAATTTGGTACAGTTGATAGTGTTTGACAGATCTGATTGTTGATTGTTGACTATTTTATTTCAATTGAGTCTCTGGGATTTTGGGAAACTCAAACCCCACTGCAACTAGTAAAAAAAAAATGTATGCTCGTCTTTTCAGGATTGTAACCTTAAATATTTTATGACACTGAGCATCCAGTTAAGTGGGAGTGGGTGGTGGTGGTGGGGTGTCAGAGTAATCGACACCCTTCAAAGTCGGCACTCTCTATCAGCAGCAAACCCTCAGGACAGAAACCATCCTCTTTTTCTCCTTACTTTTAGATAGGACATGTTGCCACTTGTTCCTGATAGCACTGAGGATTCAATCTGTTTCTACCATCCCAAGGCACCGATCACAAAAAGTTGAAATATTTCAGACTGGTGAGCAAAACTACACTGTGCCATTAATAAATTGTCTGTAGTAGATTTAAGCAGCGCCTCCCACATTAATATTTAGCAATGGTGCTAGCTAAAACAGGAGTTACCGCCAGCACGACTCAAGTGCTTTGGGCTGTGCTGGCTGCCAATGGTGAAAATCCAATGGTGAAAAGTGACTGGCCAAGGAGGCCGACCTCAGCCCCGGAGGCGAGTTTTTCCAAGTGCGATGCAGGAGAAGACCTTGAGATTGATCTCTAACACCTTATCCTTGATTTATTTGCACCGCTCTTTTCATAATTTATCACTGCCTGTGTCCAGAGCCTTTTAACAGTTAAAATTTCAAGTTATAGGATGGCCTATCTGACGATCTTAGCAGGGACTGAAATAAACTCTAGTTTGCATGACATTATTTGGTAACGATTTACATTGATTACATTACATGACACATTCATTACAAAGCTATAGACAGTCTGTAGATAGGCCATAACTGATCCAGTATGAATCATAAAGGTTTTATTCATGTTATGATTCCACCTTGCAGGCTGGTAATTCTTGTGCTAGGCCTACTTCTCATCTTGACTGAGTAGTCATCTCTCCAGATGTGGTATAGTATAATCATCAAGTATACAGCAACAGACGACTTTAGTGGAGGCAAGAAACCAGTCAGTATGCCCAACACAAGAATTATCAGCCTGCGAGGGGGAATCATGACATATGAATACAACCTTTATGACTCATCAGTTATGGCGTATCTACAGACTTTATATAGCTGTGTGATGAATGTGTCATGTAATGTAGCTAATATAAATCGTTACCCAATGTTTATATCCCCTCTTTGTCCTTTCCAATTGCTACCCAAGAAACAACCCTTCGAGAAGAGAAGTGTTTCATTGAAGAAAACTGAACTAAGCCTCAAAAATTCACCGAAATAGGCCTTCGAAATTACGTTGTCATGTTCTCTTTTTCTTTTTCCAAAACCCTTATTTTTTTATAGCATGAACATGTTATTAAAACAAAGTTCTCCTCCCCCAGCCTCGCTGTACCCTCCCTCCCCTCTCCTCTCCTGCCCTCTGAGGTTTTGCTGTCGTTTCCTTAAGTAATTTGACTGTTTCACCACATCCAGTTTGGTTTCTGGCTGGTGTCTTGGCCGGGATAGAGCTTATTGGAACCATCTCCCTCTCCTTCTTCTCCTTCTTCTTTTTCTTCTGCCCCCCGCTGCAGCTCGACTGCGGTTTCATCTCTGAGGGCTTCCAAAGCACATGGCTGTCCTCCTGCTGGGGGGGGGGGGGTAGCAAGGGAGAGAGAGAGGGAGGACATTGATGTTGCCAAAGAGAGAGGGGAGGGAGGAAGAGGCGCGATAAAAGACTGAAAGAGAGACAATGGAAAAAGTCAAAAGATGGAGATAACGAGAGGGAGTAAGAGAGTGAGGGAAAGAGGGGCAAAAGGAAAGAGCAAAGAGAGACAGAGAGAGAGAGAGAGAGAGAGAGAGAGAGAGAGAAGAGAGAGAGAGAGAGAGAGAGAGAGAGAGAGAGAGAGAGAGAGAGAGAGAGAGAGAGAGAGAGAGAGAGAGAGAGAGAGAAAGGGGGATTAAAGAAACATGAGAAAAAGAAAAGATGTAGGTAGTAAAAGTAAAAAGGAGGGAAGGGAAATGTGAAAAGATGGAGATAAAGAGAGGGAGTAAGAGGAAAGAGGGGAGTGCGGAGGGAAAGAGGGAAGAGACTGAATAAAAGGAAAATGATAAAAAGAAAGACACTTATGTAAAGATAGAGGGAGAAAGAGAGAGAGAGAAGAAAGAGAAGGAGAAAAGAGAGCAGACAAAAAGTGGGAAGGCGCAGTTGAAGAAAGGGAGTTGGAAAGAGGAAAAGAGGGGCAGAGGGAAAGAGGGAAGAGAGAGGACAGGAAAATGAAAGCCATATATATGTTGGTAGACAAAGTGAAAAGATGGAGATAACGAGAAGGAGTAAGAGGAAAAACAGGGAATGGAAGGAAAGAGGAGAGAGAGAGAAAATGACCACAATGACGGTTGTCAGACGACCTGGGCAAACATGATCAGGAGAGATCAAAGCCCTCCTTCCTTTTCCTTCCTCCTCTCTTTCTTTTTTCAGTCGTGTCTCCTCTGGTCTGACACATAAACACCAGCCAGGCGCAGACAGACTCTGACCCAAAGATAAAGAAACGTTTCATTTAGCAATTTGTACTTGTGTTCCCTGACCTGCCCTAACCCAACCCAACCCAACCCAACCCTATCCTTTATCTCTCACCGCTGGACCAAACACAGAAAACAGTCCCTGTATTTAGCAGCTCAAGCATTTCCGAGTGCTTATACGTCCATTTTTAGAAAGAAAAAAAAATTTTTTTTTAAGTCAGTTACCTGAAATTCACAAAAATAAACCAGTAAGGAGTCAACAACCAGAGATATGCTTATACCAAGTGCAGATGAATTCAAAGG